>NC_057811.1:278917393-279046343 GCF_018294505.1 Triticum aestivum
CCTGCGGCAGGAGGCGTGGAGGCGCGTGACGTAGTGCTGGAGGCGTGGTCAGACTGAGGCTGGCCGGCTACTCCACCAGCCGGCTCGGCGTCTTCACCCTCCTCCTCCTCCTCTTCGCCCTCGTCGCTGGAGTTGATCTCCTCCGCCGAGTCCTCACCATACGCCGGGTCCAGCCCGAACCACTCTTCCGGCTGGGCGACTCCATTGTTGTCCACCTCGGGGGCGAAGGCGCTGGTGTCGGTGTAGTCGACGATCGCCGAAGCCCGCCGAATGATGGCCGGCCGCGCCGGCTCCAACTCCGTGTCGGCTTGCTGCCGCCAGGTAGCCAGCTGGTCCAGGCTCAGGCCGGGATACCAGGGCTTGACGAACTCCAGCGCCCGCCTGGCACCGGAGCGAGCCGCCGACGCCTTCCAAGCCACGAAGCGGCCGACTGCCACCTCCAGCCAGTCGGTGGTCCGACTGGGGGTGCGTGGGACCACTTGGCCGGGCCAGAGGGCGGCCAAGACCTACGCCTCGGCACGCTGAAGCCGGCAGAGCAGCCGGTGAGCCGGCTGGATGCGAGCCTGGATCGCCAGGAGCTGTTCCTCCAGCGAGCGGCCGGCGGTTGGCGAGATTTCAAAGACGGCTTGCCTCCGCGCCTGGCGACGGGCCTCGATGGTCTGGTTGGCGGCAGTAGAATAGCCAGGGAAATACTCTGCGCAAGAAAGAAGAAGAAAGGAAGAAAAGAACACCAAAATTAGAAAAACGAGCTAAAATGGCAGACGGCAAGAAAGGACGAAGGGGTAGGCGGCTTACCGTCAACCAGATCTTCGATCTGGCCATAGCCAGAGACCAGAGTCTGCCTGGCCTCAGCCCAGCCGGCCGCCTCCGCCTCGAACTCGGCCTGGAGAGTGGCTTCGCGGTCCTGCGCCGCCATCAGTGCCGCCTTGTGGCTTTCTTCCTGGTCGGCCAACTTCTTGGCCAGGCGGTCGCGCTCCTGCACCAAGGCGGCGAGCTCGGCATCCTTGGCACGAAGAGCAGTCTGGGACTCCCCCAGCTGTGCCCTCAGACTGGCGTTGGCCGCTGCAAAGTCGGAAGAAGAAGAAGAACAGTAAGAATTCGTCAAGGAAGATACGACCCGACTGCTCAGCAGTCGGCCCGAATCTCGGGGACTACACCCAGTGGTTGCGCTGACGCGCCCCCACATGAGATAAACATCAAGTCACGTACCTCAGCTCTCAGTAAGGTCGGCGGTCTTCTGAGTCAGCTCCCGAGCCTGGGAGTTGAAGGCGGCCGCTCGAAGGTTGTGGTAGTCCTGCAAGATGGACAGAAGACCGAAGTGAGAACAAAAACAGCAAAGACAAAACCTCCAAGAAGTTCCAAGCCGCCTGCTCAGCAGCCGACTCGGAACTCGGGGACTACACCCGGTGGGTGCGCTGACGCGCCGCCATGGAAGAAATCAAGATCAAGAGGAGAAATCGAGATCAAGAAGAAACAAGACGGGAATACTAACCCGGATGGCCGCCCGCGTTGCAAGGAACTCGTCGGTGAACTGCCTCAGCACCGCGGCTTGGCTTTGGAGCCGGGTCCGGACGTCTTGTGCAGCCACGTTCACCACGGCTGCCCTCCGCCTAGCGTCCACCCCGAGGTAGCGCTGGCCGCCTCCGCGTCTCGGGCCGACGAGCTGGAGCCCACGGCCGGCTGTGGCTCCGACGCGGCCTTCCCCGCGCGCCAGCTCGGCGGCACCCGGACCGCCACCTCAGCCCCCGCGGCCGGCTCGCCCTCCGCCGACTGTGCAGGCGGCGGATCAGGCTGGCCGCCTTGGGCCGCCCCAGTTGGCGGGGTCGGCTCCGGTGCCTTCTCCAAGATGATGACGTCGTCGCCGCTTCCCCCCAGCCCCGGCTGATCGCCGCTGGCTCCCCTTGGCGAGGGTTCCATGCCCCCAGGCGCCATGACGCGCAGCGGGGTGACCATCAAAACCTCCCCCGCCGCCGCCGCGGCCTCAGCCTCTGCCTGGGCCCTGGCTGCGGCCTCGGCGAGTGCCTTCGCCGCCTCCTCCTCCCGTGCCGCCTGGGCGGCGGCCGCCTTCCGTGCCTCCGCCTCCCGTGCCTCCTGCTCCTCCCGCGCCTCCCGCGCGTTCCTTTCCGTCGCCTCCTGGAGGTCGGCGCAGGGGTCCACGCGGCGGGTGGTGCTCCTAGAGCCCCTTGGCGACTCGACGACGGAGCCGGCAGCCGCCCGCTCAAGTGACAATGGAGCTCTGATCGTTGAAGAAAAAGACGAGAGTTCAAGAACCACCAAAGCAAAGAAAGAAAGAGAGTACACAAAGAAAGATTCGGACTTACGCCGACACGGTCTGCCGTTGCTTCACCACCTTGCGGAAACGAGCCGCCTTCGCGGCCGCCTACTCCCGCCTGGTGGCTGCCGCCCCGCCTCTTGGTTTCTTCGTTCGGCTGCCGAACAAGCCCTGGGCGGCGCGACGCTTCTGACCTCCACCCCGAGCAGGCTGCACGGCGGAGGAGCCCGCGCCGCGTCCAGATGCCGGCTGGCGGCGCGGGACGGCTTCGGCTTCATCCTCGTCCGGCCAGTCGTCAAAGGTGGCGGTGAACCCAGAGCCGCCTGTTTCGCCGCCGGCTTGGCCTCCGCCTGGCTCGACGTCGTCGTCCATATGGACCGCCCCCAGGTCGGGGTCCTCCAGGTCATGTTCAGTCCGGTCGGAGACGAAGCGGCGCTCCGCGTCTGACCCGCCGGCCGGCCGAAGCAGAGGGCTCTGTCGAAGAACAAGCCGACTAAGTCAGAGTCGGCCAAGAGATGCTCGGCAACAAGGCTGAGAGAGAGAGAAAAAGACACAGGGAGAGCATACCGTAGGCGGCGGATTGGCTCGGCTATACGGCTCCTTGCCGAACGGCCACTCTTCGGTGAGTTCGCAGTTCGCAAGGTAGTTCACCATGTAGGCGACCTCATGGCGCGGCATCTCCTTGGTGCACATTCGGCTCGGATCGAGCTGGCCGCTCATCTGACAGATCAGATGAGGCCGGCTCTGGAGCGGAAGAACCCGGCACGTGACGAACGCGGCCAGAAGGTCGGGCCCCGTCAGGCCCTCCGGCTGGACCATCACCCGCAGTCGGGCGATGGCGGTGTTTCCCGCCGGCGACAGCGTCACAACCCGGAAGGACCACTGGGGCAGCCTGCCCGCCGGTGGGCCAGCTACGTAAGCCGGCAGGTTGATGTAGTCGCCCCGTGGAGCGATGTTCCGCACATAGAAGTACGACTTCTGCCACTTCTTCACCGATTGGATCAGCATGATGATGGGGAAGGGGTTGTCGGCAGCCGATCTCCGCGACACGATGAAGGCGCCAGTATGAGCCGGCACGCCCTTACTGCGCGTGCCCAGCTTCGACTGGAAGAACTCCCCCCAGAGCTCAAGGGTGGGGAGGACGCCGAGATAGCCCTCGCACAGGGTGACGAAGGCAGACAGCAGCACCACCGCGTTGGGGGTGAGATGGTGCGGCTGGAGCTGATAGAATTCGAGCCAGGAGGGGAAGAAGGCGCTCACTGGTAGGCCGAAGCCACGCAAGAAGTGCGAGCGGAAGACCACCCGCTCGCCCTCCTGCGGCCTTGGCGAGATTTCCTTCTCCGGCGCGAGGCGGACCTCCACTTTGTCCGCGCTGGGCAGCCGCCGCGTGTCGCGGAGGAAGTCGACGTGGTCGTCATGGACGTTGGAGCCGTCCCAATCCCCGCCAAGCCGCTCTACGGTGGGAGGCATGGCGAAAGCTAGCGCGGCGGCGGAGGAGCGTGCGGTGGAAGATTGCGGCGGCGAGGCGCTGTCGCAAGAACTGGCAAGAGCAAGAAGACGGTGGAAGTAGGAGGAGCGTGCGAGGGCCTGCCGCCCTCCACCTCCCCCTACTTATAGCCTCACGAGGTCGAAGAGGCCGGACGTGGGGGGGACGTGGGATTAACTGCACCCACTCCCCCCACGTCTCGCGATTATTGCGCATGAATGCGAGCCGAAACTGCCGCACGGAGCGTGCGGACGGTTTCGGGATGCAAAGGATCCGCGCCTGGGCCGGGGCGCGGACGTGGCGGGCCCCCTCCCTGCGGCGACGTCCCGTCGCGTGCGTGGGCTGGCAAGCTTTCCGGCCATGTGGTTCGCCGACGGCCCGTGGCCGGCCCGCGGCCCGATGCACGTGCCAGCGGGCTCCCGCCCTCCGACTCCAGAAGATTTCGACTCAGGCGGCGCGCTTGACCAAGGCCGGCTCCCAGCTGCCGGCTTGTCACGATAGGAAGCTGATCGAGCTTCTCAACCCCCACTCCACCTCGAAGCCCAATCAGCTTCGGGGACTACTGTCGGAGTAAATGGCCACGGGTAGCCTAACCGACTGCCCCTGGTTCTTCTGAAAAATTATCAGGCCTTCGGGCCTCCAAGCACTCCGAGCATTGGGCCGCCTTCCCTGGCCGGCTACCTCTGAAGCCGACTCCCGGAAGGCGACCCAGCCTCACCAACTCCTCCCCAGGACGACTACGGGGTGGCCGACTCCAAGAAGCCAGCCAAGAAGGACGCCGACTCCCAGGAGCCGGCCAAGAAGGACGCCGACTCCCAGGAGCCGGCCGAGACCATAACCACCAAAGCTGTTCCCGCATAACGGCGACACGGCGGGGTGTGGCCACAGTGCGGCCCACTACCCCCACAGCCCGAGGCGGGCATGGCTACAGGAGGCCGTACGGGACGGCCGTCTCCCATGCGGCTCGGCACTGTAGCCATGCTGGCCTCGACGTCACCCACGACCGACTCCCGTACGGCCCACGGGCGGCGGGCCCCTTCAGCCAGAGAGAGGCGTGAAGGCGGCCCGGCCTTTCCCAGTCGGCCAAGAGCGTAGCCGGCCTCCAGAAGCCGGCTACTCCCTTCCTCGAAGCAGGATCCCCATTAAGGAGACAAGACGAGGTAAGGCTACAGTGAGAGCCCCCGAGGCGGCCCACTGTAGCCACGCTTACCTCGACAAAGCCCTCGTCATCAGAGGCGCGGCTACAGTAAGCAGCCACCGACAAGACCCTAGGCGGTGGGGCCGGCCTGTCGACCAAGTAGCCGGCAGCTGGCGGGACCCACTAGCCGGCGGGACCCAGCAACCGGCGGAGAAGCCGGCAAGCGTAGACACTGACGGCTGGGACCAGAGCCCAGCCGGATTACCATTGTACCCCCGGGGGGTAGGCCTATATAAACCCCCCGGAGCACCCATGCAAAGGGTTGGCCTCTGAGCATAGTTTGCTTCTGAACATAGCACACACACACACCATAGATAGAGAGAAGCAAGAGCTGGCCTTGTTCTTCTTCTCCCTTGATCTCAACAGCTCTAGGAGCGATTGTAGCTACCTTTCATCGATCTAGTGATCATGCGGAGACCCCGCAGAGCAGGACTAGGGGTGTTATCTCCTCGGAGAGCCCCGAACCTGGGTAAGATCTGCCGGCGTGCATGTCTTCGCCTCATCCCATTTCCGGGCACCGGCGACGTTTTATTGGCTCCCACAATGATAAGCCATTCCTTGGCATATGTCGCACCAACCACCCGACACCAATAAAACATTTATTGAGAAACTGACCTTTTTAACGGACCAGTATAGAAGAATCCTTCTTACTAGTGGACAAATCCTTGATACAGAATCCAGAAGTACTAAATATAATACAAGGTTGAGCGGAGGCTGCTCAACAATTTATTACAAGCACGCCGATATCATACATAAAGGCGGATATGACACAAGGGGTATGGTGGCATAACTACTGACTCGTAATAAAAGTGGTGGTGGATATGTCACAGTGAGGCGGGTGACATGACTCCTAAATCATACAGCTCATCGAGCGTCGGAGTGAGGCTCGAGGACATTTATTCTGGGTAGCGGAAGCGTATATAATACAAGTGACAAATTCCAGGATCGCACGGGACTGACTGGGACTCCTCTAGGCGTCGGACTCGCTATCGAACTCTTCATCCATAAGATCGCCTTCGTCAACATCTGGCCAAATCAACAAGCCAGGTGAGCACTATGAAAGTACTCGCAAGACAGTTTGGACATAAGATATAACAAATGCAAACATGATGCACATGAGCAGATTAGTAATGCGCACATCGATAATTAAATTTGCACTGCATGACAAGTAAAAAGGAAGTCAGGCGGTAGTCCTCCTGAAATCCCAATGAAATATTGAAGGCCAATCGAGTGTCTGAAATGACGCCTCGAAAGGAAAAAAATAAATTAACAATGCCGCAATCGGGCGTCAGGGCGACACCACATAAAGGGCTTATATTGGAATATAAACGACAGTGCGTGCCACAGTCGGACATCTGAGCGACATCACATAAAGGGCTTATATCAAAAGTGAATAACAAGAGTGCCACAGTCGGACGTCTGAGCGACATCACGTAAAGGGCTTGCATGAAAAGTAAATAACAAGGGTGCCACAGTCGGACGTCTGAGCGACATCACATAAAGGGCTTATATCAAAAGTAAATAACAAGAGTGCCACAGTCGGACGTCTGAGCAACATCACATAAAGGGCTTATATCAAAAGTAAATAACAAGAGTGCCACAGTCGGACGTCTGAGCGACATCACGTAAAGGGCTTATATTTCGTTACTCGAAATTCAAGTAGCTCATGAATTTAAATCATCTCAAGGAAATACTCAGGTACGTAATAATAAAATGGTTAGTCCATCCTCAGGAACAACATTCAACCTGGTTTACTACTCAAGCTTGTTCACCGGGGATTTTCACTGAGACTGACACAGGGACTGACGCTGAGACTTATATGGATACTTATATGGATATGTTGACCAAGGTCCTTGACCATGGACACGATTACTCGGAAGGTTTTGACTCTGCAGAGTTTGTACACTTAACCACAGCCAACGGATTTCAGTAGTCACAAAGGACTAGTTCCGTTTATGGTATTTTAGGAGAAACACATCTAACCAGTACACACCAATTCCACATTCCGCTGCCAGGCATCACCCTAGGCAACGTTCAAGAAAAACCTTGAGACGGGGAGGCTACAACCTCGCGTAGCATGGGATCAAATTTATATCGCGCGCTCTAACGGGTGCACCCATCTCGGTCCCAACCGGAAACACCCATGCCCCCTGATCGGATGACTGGCTTTAATCCAGGGCCATGGAACCCTCATCACGGCCCCTCTATATGGTGTGTACAAGGAAAGAGGTTTGCAACTTACTAAACCGTATTCTTTGCAGAAAACATGTGGCAGCACGAAAAGGGAACGAACGGTAACGTGGCTCGGTCCACGTTAACGCCGGAGTTTGACGGTTGACATAAGACTGGCATGCTTCAACAATACCATCTTACCACCTTTCATGTCACCACATGCTCAGGTTACCTCCTATCAAAAGATTCGCATCAAATTTCGAAGCATACTGGTATTTGCCTTGCATGCAATATAACATGCACTGATGCTCATGTACACATGCCATGCACTATTGTTCAAGCAAACATGCAAAACACTCGCCATATCAACGGTTCAAACATGCTTGCCTGGTTCGGAGTAGTCGGAGTCTAGCTCGGCGAAGTTCGCGGTTCCGTCACCTCCTCCGGTATCTACGGTATAAAGAAACCGCATACTAACATAAATAACGTGTGTGTATAAAACTTATTTCAATTTTTTTTCAAATAAACACTATAAAAAACTAGACAAAAATATAAGACTGACAGAAACGGAATCAACCAAAAAGCATCTTTTGTTTAAAAGATATAAGGGTTTTAGTCCAAGGACTAATCTGTGATGAAACAGAAAAGACCCAGGGGCTAGTTTGAAAAAACAGAAAACGTTTCGGTAGGAAATACGCCAACCCAGAAGGAAAACGCACTTTGCCCGAAGGCGCCTTCAAAAAATGGTTCGAATAAGAGAGAGAGAGACTGACGGGGGGGTCCCACCCGTCGGGTTCAAACTTCGAACAGAGCTCACCGGCGCCCGAGGGCTGCGGTGGTCGCCGGCGTTGATCCACGGCGAGGCAGGGGGGTCGGAGGGTACCTACGGGTTCACTGTGTCCTTCCGCGTCGGTGGGTGGTGGACTTGGCCGTCGGCGAGCACCACGTCGACGGCGGTCTTAACTCCGGCGGACGGTGGTTCGGGCGAGGATGATTCTCTCCGACGGGAGCTGCAACCTTCAAGTTAGGGCGCGGGTTAGAGAAGTGGATGCACTAGGAGGCTACTGGCATGGGTTGAGAGGCGGGGGTGCACGCACTTGAGCGAATCTTGCTGGATCCCGAAGCGGGATGGGGCGGCCGGAGTCGGGGAAGAGGTCCTCCCCAAGGTCTCTCCAGTGGCTGGGCGTGGCTCTGGTGGGGTGGAGTCATGGTGCTTGGTCAAGATCGAGCTCGAGGATTCCTTTTATAGTCGACCCGAGGCGGTTGCCGTGAACGGATAACTCTGGCGGGCGATTACGGAGAGGCAGTGGTCGGGCTGGGGGTTTAGGTGATTGGGCATCAACGTGACGGTCCACTCGTTCCGTTTTTTAGTTAAAATCTCTATCGGACTTGGGTGACACTCCGGCCCTCGACGGAACGGCCGTACGGGCACGTCGGCGGCAGGGAGCGCGCTCTGTGCCTTCCAGTTCACGACGATGGCTCTGCAGCACGCACAGGGAAGGGGACGGCCACACGGAGGCTTCTGGTGGCTTGGGCGGTGCTGGACGGCGTCGTCCCTCGCTGCGCCTCTCTGGCAGCCGCAGCGTGTGCTGCTGCCGCCGCTCACGGGGGCGATGCTCCCCTGCCAGCTCACCGCCGACGCCCGCAACTGTCCAGGTGACCGTGCGGCGCGGTGGATAAGAAGGAGGAACAGGGAGCAAGGCGCCACTGCAGTTACTGGCGAGATCAACGAGAGGTTCTGAAGAAAACGACACCGATGACTGAAACTGTTCTCTGAAACTCTGAACTTGACAGTAACAGTGCACGCCAAGTGTTCGACGATATGTTTTGGGCACGAGGAAAATTTTTCTAGAGCTGGGACTTGGTGAGGTGACCTCTTGATGCATCTAGAGGCTGCCTGATTTTTCTCAGATTTTTAGGAGAAGAAAACAAATGAATTTCACCAAAATTGGCAAATATGGTCCAAACTTGCAGCAAGCACATTTTGAAAATTTTGAACTGTGGACCAGTGGATCTTCATGGATCTTGGTTGAGGGTTCTAAGAACTAGCCAGGGAAACTTGTTTGAAAACAAAACTCAAAGGAATTCTAGTGGTTCCTTTGTAAATCTCTAAGGGCCAAAATAGGAGACATAAAAGATTTTTGATTATAAATAATTGGAGATAAATTCCAGGGGGAGTTAGACTTGCTGGATTTGAAGCTTGACTTGAGACAAAGTGGGAAGATGGCTTTTGGGAGGGGATTTCAACTTAGGTCATGGCAAGAGATAATTTTTGAAAGGGGAAGGATCACTCCATAAGCCATAGGGTTATCTTTAAAAGAAAAGATTTCAAAAACTTTCCCAAAAAAAACATTTGTGTTGAGTCAACACAAGATGAAAAACCTTCAAGACCAAAGATCAAGTTTTGAATGAACCCAAAGAAAATACTTGTCATAAAAGAAATTTTTTGAGAAGGAGAGTCCCTAAAAAAATTTAAATAACCTCCTTCAAATCAAATAAAGAATTAGATAAAACCAAATAAATTTTTTGGGGTGTTACAAGACCTACCCCCCTTAGGAAAAATCTCGTCCCCGAGATTTCAGCTGATCCTCAAATAGGTGTGGGTACTCTGCCTGAAGAAAATCCTCTCTTTCCCATGTAGCTTCCTCCTCGGTGTGATTGCTCCACTAAACCTTGAAAAATCTAATTGTTTTCTGACGGGTCCTCCTCTCGGACTCCTCCAATATTTTTATTGGCCGCTCTCTGTAGGTGAGGTCTGGTTGCATGTCAATGCTCTCATGAGATACATGCTTTTCCGGGTTGCTCACACATTTCCTCAACTATGAGACGTGGAACACGTCGTGGACGTCTGACAGCTCTTTGGGTAGGTCTAGCTGGTAGGCTACTGTGCCTCTTCGTGCAACCACACAGAAGGGTCCAATAAATATTGGGGCTAGCTTTCCTTTAATTTTGAACCGTTGCAGGCCCCTCATAGGAGACACTCGTAGGTACACATATTCACCGGGTTCAAAGCTGACTTTACGATGTTTTCGATCGTAATAGCTCTTTTGTCGGCTTTGACCTGTCTTGAGTCGGTCCCTGATTTGTCTGACTTTCTCCTCGGCTTCCTTGAGCATGCCTGGGCCAAAGATACGACTGTCACCTGTTTCTGACCAATTTAATGGGGTACGACATCTCCGTCCGTACAATGCTTCAAAAGGTGCCATTTGTAGACTGGCTTGGTAGCTGTTGTTGTATGCGAACTCGGCATATGGCAAGCTTTCCTCCCAACTGGTTCCATAGGTGAGAACAGAGGCTCTCAGCATGTCTTCTAGAATTTGGTTCACGCGTTCAGTTTGTCCATTAGTCTGGGGGTGGTATGCTGTACTAAATGCTAGTTGAGTTCCCAGAGCTTGTTGTAGATGATCCCAAAATCTAGAGATGAATTGAGTGCCCCGGTCAGATATTATAGTCTTTGGGACTCCATGCAGACAAACTATACGGGAGAGATAAAGTTTAGCAAGCTTCTGAGTGGAGTAGGTTGTCTTTACGGGAATGAAATGGGCTACCTTGGTTAATCTATCTGTGATGACCCATATGGCATCATTTCCGTGTTCCGACCGCGGTAGTCCGACGATAAAATCCATCCCAATTTCAACCCATTTCCACTCAGGTATCCTGTTTGGCTGTAGCAGCCCTGCTGGTTTTTGGTGCTCAGCTTTAATGCGCTGACACGAATCACAACATGCAATGAATGTGGCTATATCCCTTTTTATACCATGCCACCAAAATCTTTCCTGAATGTCCTTATACATTTTGGTTCCTCCAGGGTGGATTGAATATGGGGCGGTGTGGCCTTCGGTTAGAATTTGTTGTTTGAGGTCCTCAATGTTTGGAATGCAAAGTCTGTCCCCGTACCATAATACTCCCTCATTGTCTACGACGAACTCTGAAGCCTTGCCAAGACTCACTTTTCTCTTTATACCTTTGATGCTGGGATGTCCATGCTGACCCTTCTTAATCTATTCCATTAGGGTGGGCTGGATCTCCAGATTTGACACGTTACCCTCAGTGACCATCACCAAGTTGAGTTTGGTGAACTCCTGCTGAAATTCAGGTCTCAAATTTTGTAGACTGTCGTTGCCCGAGCTGGGGTTCCGACTAAGAGCGTCTGCCACTACATTCGCTTTTCCTGGATGGTAGTGAATGCCGACATCATAATCCTTGACTAATTCCAACCAGCGTCGTTGCTGTAAATTGAGTTTCGGTTGCGTGAAAATATATTTAAGGCTTTTATGATCCGTATATATTTCACAACGATTCCCCAGCAAAAAGTGCCTCCACTCCTTGAGTGCATGGATGACTGCTGCCAACTCCAAGTCATGAGTAGGATAATTTTCTTCATGCTTTCGTAGTTGCCTGGAAGCATATGCGACAACTTTGCCGTCTTGCATCAATACGCACCCGAGGCCCTTTCGGTATGCGTCACAATACACTTCAAAACTTTTGTGTATGTCTGGCACAACCAAAACCGGTGCTGTTGTTAATTTCCTTTTGAGTTCTTGGAAGCTTTTCTCGCACGCTTCAGTCCATACAAATTTCTTATCCTTCTTGAGTAATTGTGTCATTGGTTTTGCTACGGTGGAGAATCCCTTAATAAACCTTCGGTAATATCCAGCCATTCCTAGGAAACTTCATACATCTGTTACGTTGGCTGGTGGTTTCCAGCCAAGTACGGCCTTGACTTTTTCTGGGTCTACGGCAACGCCTTCTTGGGTTAATACATGGCCTAGGAAACCAACCTGTCTTAACCAAAATTCACATTTGCTGCATTTGGCGTATAATTGATGTTTCCTTAATTCTCCCAGTACAATTCTGAGATGTTCAACATGTTCTTCCGGTGTCTTTGAGTATACCAGAATATCATCAATGAACACCACAACAAATTTGTCCATAAATTTCATAAACACTTTGTTCATGAGGTGGACAAAATATGCGGGGCGTTTGTCAGTCCAAACGGCATTACTGTAAATTCATACAATCCATATCTGGAGGTAAATGCCGTCTTAGGGATATCTTCTGTTCGCACCTTTAATTGATGATACCCCAATCTTAAATCAATTTTTGAGAAAACCTTGGCTTGTGCGAGCTGGTTAAATAAATCATTTATCCGTGGCATCGGATATTTGTTATTGATGGTGACCATGTTGAGTGCTCGATAGTCTATACATAATCTCAGTGTCCCATCCTTTTTCTTGGCAAATAATACTGGTGAACCCCAAGGTGAGGAGCTGGCTCATATAAATCCTTTGTCCGGTAATTCTTTTATTTGCTTCTTTAATTCTACCAACTCGGAGGGTGGCATTCTATAAGGTTTCTTGTAAATGGGGGTGGTGCCAGGTGCTAGTTCAATGCTGAACTCTATTTCCTGCTCTGGTGGCATGCCTGGTAGTTCTTCGGGAAATACGTCAGGAAACTCACACACCACTGGAACTTTTCTTAATTCTGAAATGTCCACCTTGTTCAACTTTGGTTGCCGTGATCTTGGTCTTTCTTGAGCTGCAACTTTTATTGTCTTGCCGTGATGATGAGTGAGAATCACAGTCCGATTGAAGCAGTCGATAAATCCCGTGTTGGTGGTTAACCAGTCCATTCCTAGGATAACATCCAGTCCTTTATTTTCCAACACGATGAGATTCGCCTGAAACTTTAGTCTTTCAAACTCAATAATCACACCTTGGCAGTAACTCTGAGTGATTTGCTTATTCCCGGGGGACTTGATGATCTTGGACTTTTCCAAAGGGAGTATCGGAAAACCATGTAGCAAAACAAAACTCTTCGAAATGAACGAGTGAGAAGCTCCAGAATCAAACAAAACCGTGGCAGGTATTGTGTTGACAGGGAACGTACCGAGCATGATATCTGGGGCATTCTGTGCTTCCTCCTTGGTCACATGGTTCAGGTGACCCTTCTTGTGATTCTTATTGGGGTTGAAGTTGTTACGCTTGGGGGCTGGATTATTCCCACCATGGTTCGGCTTGGGGGCCGAGTTCCTTGGCTTTGGGCACTGTTTGGCATAGTGTCCTTCCTCTCCCCAAGCATAGCAAGTAACACCTGGGCGATACGTAAAGTCCTTGTCCCTTGCATGAAAATGTTTGATTGGGCTTGGAACATTGGTCGTGGATTTGTTTGCTCCATTTCTCTGAAAATCAGTCTTGCTCCGGTTGTTGCGAGCATGAGTCGTCTTGTCCCTTTTGCGCTTGCGAATATCCTCCATGCTGCGGAGCTCATTCTCCAATGTAATAGCCTTGTCAACCAGTGTTTTGAAATATCGAAAGGTGTGTACGACCAGCTGGCATTTAAGTGCTGGCGCCAGACCGTCCAAAAATTTCTGCATCCTTTTATTTTCAGTCATATGCTCTTCGTTGGCATAACGAGATAATTGTGTAAACTGACTATTGTACTCAGTTACTGTCATGCTTCTCTGCTTGAGGTCATCAAACTCCCTTTTCTTGATCTTCATAATGCTCCTGGGAATGTGCGCCCCACGAAAACCTTCCTTAAACTCTTCCCAGGTGATGTTATTTTCATTGGGGTGCATGTGTAGAAAATTTTCCCACCATGATGCAGCTGCTCCAGTGAGGCAGTGAGGTGCATAAAGTACCTTCTCACGGTCTGAACATTGTGCAATATTTAATTTCCTTTCGATGTCTCGAAGCCAATCATCGGCCTCAAGAGGCCTATCAGTGTGAGCGAACGTTGGGGGACGTGTCTTCTGTAGTTCAAACAACTTGGAATGCGGCTGGTATGGTTCACGGTGATTTCCCATATTGATAACATGATTCATCATTTCTTTATGCTGTTGCTGGCTTTGCTCATATAGGCGGCATACTTGAGAAAATGCTACTTCACTGCCTTGCTGACTTGACTGCCCCTGTGTGAAGTTGTTGCTTGTCTGGGTACCATACATTTCTTCCGGCGGACTTGGCATGGAACGGGTCCAGGGACGAGGCATTTTCCACTCTGGGGTATTTTTGCAAAAATTCATGAGAAAAACCGCGTGGCACAAGAATAATTTTGCAAAGGCAAAATTTAAGAGACTCCAAGAATTTCCAAGAAAAATACTTGATTGCGCATGGAGAAGGACTGCTCAGTACATATCTTACACGCGAGTCGTAATTATACAATACATCACTCAGGATGTGCGCACACATTCCTGACATGTTATTTAGGCTAGTGCACTTCTCCGAGTTCCTACATGATGCGCACACAGACTACTTCTCACCAAACCTATGTACATATAAACATATCATACAAGCTGGCACATCGCACGACTGCTAGGCACACTCAGTCGGAGAGGGTGAAAATTTCCCTCGGCCTGCCGAGGGTAAGACCCAGTGGTGCAGGAGACTCAACCTCCTCCTCACGAATAGGCTCGAGGCGCGAAGTACTGCGTTGAGGAGTTGGTGCGGGTGCGGCCGGTGGTGCAGCTCTGATTGGAGTAGGAGCAATGACTTGGTCAAACTCCTCAGTGGTAGGCAGACGGCGAGCGGTGGCTAAAATGGCAGGTGCATAGGATGCTGAGGACGAGACGAAAGTCAGCGGTGGTGCCATGTGGAGAAGCTCCCTCCTGTTGGCGGAACAACCCTGAACTGAGTCCATACGGGCAGCCACAAGGTCGTCCACGAGGTTGTCAAAAGCTGCCTCAAGAGCTTTGAGATATTCAACAAGCATCTCAATAGCCTCATCCCTCTCTCCCCTAGGGCAAGCGAATGCATAGTGACAAGTATATGGCACATGGCATGGGAGGTAGCGGTAGCGACGAGTCTTCATCGTAGGAAGAACATCCCGAAGGCGAGCTATCGCCTCACGGGCAGCCATCTGCATGGCATGCCTCTCCGTAGGCATGGCCCTTCCCACAAAACGGAAGTGGCGAGATGCAGAACGCCCTCCCTTGAATTGCACCACGGCCTGGTGCATAGACACGTTGTCGCTGATCTTGTGCTGGTAGAGTGTGAACTCTGGACGAGTCGATGGCCCGATCGTGAGCTTGGTGATGGAGACGAGAAGCTCCCCTCGGGCACACTGGCGAACACCTGTGACTCGCAGTCGTTGCCAACCATCTACAAAAGTAGGCAAAAATTCCGAAGAGTCAAATCATAAATTCATGACGAGCAACAGAAAATAGCTATATTTGCAAAAATGCTGAAAAAGCACTGAAGACGCTAATAACCGATTAGCGGTCGCACCTAGTGGCTTCCTACAGTCAGCCTGGCTCTGATACCAAGTTTGTCACGACCGGTTTTCCAATAAAACATTTATTGAGAAACCAACCTTTTTAACGGACCAGTATAGAAGAATCCTTCTTACTGGTGGACAAATCCTTGATACAGAAATCCAGAATTACTAAATATAATACAAGGTTGAGCGGAGGCTGCTCAACAATTTATTACAATCACGCCGATATCATACATAAAGGCGGATATGACACAAGGGGTATGGTGGCATAACTACTGACTCGTAATAAAAGTGGTGGTGGATATGTCACAGTGAGGTGGGTGACATGACTCCTAAATCTTACAGCTCATCGAGCGTCGGAGTGAGGCTCGAGGACTTTTATTCTGGGTAGCGGAAGCGTATATAATACAAGTGACAAATTCCAGGATCGCACGGGACTGACTAGGACTCCTCTAGGCGTCGGGCTCGCCATCGAACTCTTCATCCATAAGATCGCCTTCGTCAACATCTGGCCAAATCAACAAGCCAGGTGAGTACTATGAAAGTACTCGCAAGACAGTTTGGACATAAGATATAACAAATGCAAACATGATGCACATGAGCAGATTAGTAATGCGCACTCTGATAATTAAATTTGCACTGCATGACAAGTAAAAAGGAAGTCAGGCGGTAGTCCTCCCGAAATCCCAATGAAATACTGAAGGCCAATCGAGTGTCTGAAATGACGCCTCGAAAGGAAAAAAATATTAACAATGCCGCAGTCGGGCGTTAGGGCGACACCACATAAAGGGCTTATATTGGAATATAAACGACAGTGCGTGCCACAGTCGGACGTCTGAGCGACATCACATAAAGGGCTTATATCAAAAGTAAATAACAAGAGTGCCGCAGTCGGACGTCTGAGCGACATCACGTAAAGGGCTTGTATCAAAAGTAAATAACAAGGGTGCCACAGTCGGACGTCTGAGCGACATCACATAAAGGGCTTATATCAAAAGTAAATAACAAGAGTGCCACAGTCAGACGTTTGAGCGACATCACATAAAGGGCTTATATCAAAAGTAAATATCAAGAGTGCCACAGTCGGACGTCTGAGCGACATCACGTAAAGGGCTTATATTTCATTACTCGAAATTCAAGTAGCTCATGAATTTAAATCATCTCAAGGAAATACTCAGGTACGTAATAATAAAATGGTTAGTCCATCCTCAGGGACAACATTTAACCTGGTTTACTACTCAAGCTTGTTCACCGGGGATTTTCACTGAGACTGACACAGGGACTGACGCTGAGACTGATATGGATACTGATATGGATACTGATATGGATATGTTGACCAAGGTCCTTGACCACGTACATGATTACTCGGAAGGTTTTGACTCTGCAGAGTTTGTACTCTTAACCATAGCCAACGGATTTCAGTAGTCACAAAGGACTAGTTCCATTTACGGTATTTTAGGAGAAACACATCTAACCAGTACACACCCATTCCACATTCCGCTGCCAGGCATCACCCTAGGCAACGTTCAAGAAAAACCTTGAGACGGGGAGGCTACAACCTCGCGTAGCATGGGATCAAATTTATATCGCGCGCTCTAAGGGGTGCCCCCCTCTCGGTCCCAACCGGAAACACCCATGCCCCCTGACCGGATGACTGGCTTTAATCCAGGGCCGTGGAACCCTCATCACGGCCCCTCTATATGGTGTGTACAAGGAAAGAGGTTTACAACTCACTAAACCGTATTCTTTGCCGAAAACATGTGGCAGCACGAAAAGGGAACGAACGGTAACGTGGCTCGGTTCACGTTAACGCCGGAGTTTGACGGTTGACATAAGACTGGCATGCTTCAACAATACCATCTTACCACCTTTCATGTCACCACATGCTCAGGTTACCTCCTATCAAAAGATTCGCATCAAATTTCGAAGCATACTGGTATTTGCCTTGCATGCAATATAACACGCACTGATGCTCATGTAAACATGCCATGCACTACTGTTCAAGCAAACATGCAAAATACTCGCCATATCAAAGGTTCAAACATGCTTGCCTGGTTCGGAGTAGTCGGGGTCTAGCTCGGCGAAGTTCGCGGTTCCGTCACCTCCTCCGGTATCTACGGTATAAAGAAACCGCATACTAACGTAAATAACGTGTGTGTATAAAAATTATTTGAATTTTTTTTCAAATAAATACTATAAAAAACTAGACAAAAATATAAGATTGACAGAAAAGGAATCAACCAAAAAGCATCTTTTGTTTAAAAGATATAAGGGTTTTAGTCCAAGGACTAATCTGTGATGAAACAAAAAAGACCCAGGGGCTAGTTTGAAAAAGCAGAAAACGTTTCCGTAGGAAATACGCCAGCCCAGAAGGAAAACACACTTTGCCCGAAGGCGCATTCAGAAAACGGTTCGAATAAGAGAGAGATAGACTGACGGGCGGGTCCCACCCGTCAGGTTCAAACTTCGAATAGAGCTCGCCGGCGCCCGAGGGCTGCGGTGGTCGCCGGCGTTGATCCACGGCGAGGCAGGGGGATCGGAGGGTACCTACGGGTTCACTGTGTCCTTCCGCGTCGGTGGGTGGTGGACTTGGCCGTCGGCGAGCACCACGTCGACGGCGGTCTTAACTCCGGCGGACGGTGGTTCGGGCGAGGATGATTCTCTCTGACGGGAGCTGCAACCTTCAAATTAGGGCGCGGGTTAGAGAAGTGGATGCGCTAGGAGGCTACTGGCATGGGTTGAGAGGCGGGGGTGCACGCACTTGAGCGAATCTTGCCGGATCCCGAAGCGGGTCGGGGCGGCCGAAGTCGGGGAAGAGGGCCTCCCCGAGGTCTCTCCAGTGGCTGGGCGTGGTTCTGGTGGGGTGGAGTGATGGTGCTTGGTCGAGATCGAGCTCGGGGCCTCCTTTTATAGTCGACCCGAGGGGGTTGCCGTGAACGGATAACTCCGGCGGGCGATTACGGCGAGGCAGTGGTCGGGCTGGGGGTTTAGGTGATTGGGCATCAACGTGACGGTCCACCGGTTCCGTTTTTTAGTTAAAATCTCGGTCGGACTTGGGTGACACTCCGGCCCTCGACGGAACGGCCGTACGGGCACGTCGGCGGCAGGGAGCGCGCTCTGTGCCTTCCAGTTCACGACGATGGCTCTGCAGCACGCACAGGGAAGGGGACGGCCACGCGGAGGCTTCTGGTGGCTTGGGCGGTGCTGGACGGTGCCGTCCCTCGCTGTGCCTCTCTGGCAGCCGCAGCTGGTGCTGCTACCGCCGCTCACGGGGGCGATGCTCCCCTGCCAGCTCACCGCCGACGCCCGCAACTGTCGAGGTGACCGTGCGGCACGGTGGATAAGAAGGAGGAACAGGGAGCAAGGTGCCACTGCAGTTACTGGCGAGATCGACGAGGGGTTCTGAAGAAAACGACACCGATGACTGAAATTGTTCTCTGAAACTCTGAACTTGACAGTAACAGTGCACGCCAGGTGTTCGTCGATATGTTTTGGGCACGAGGAAAATTTTTCTGGAGCTGGGACTTGGTGAGGTGACCTCTTGATGCATCTAGAGGCTGCCTGATTTTTCTCAGATTTTTAGGAGAAGAAAACAAATGAATTTCACCAAAATTGGCAAATATGGTCCAAACTTGCAGCAAGCACATTTTGAAAATTTTGAACTGTGGACCAGTGGATCTTCATGGATCTTGGTTGAGGGTTCTAAGGACTAGCCAGGGAAACTTGTTTGAAAACAAAACTCAAAGGAATTCTAGTGGTTCCTTTGTAAATCTCTAAGGGCCAAAATAGGAGACATAAAATATTTTTGATTAAAAATAATTGGAGATAAATTCCAGGGGGAGTTAGACTTGCTGGATTTGAAGCTTGACTTGACACAAAGTGGGAAGATGGCTTTTGGGAGGGGATTTCAACTTAGGTCATGGCAAGAGATAATTTTTGAAAGGGGAAGGATCACTCCATAAGCCATAGGGTTATCTTTAAAAGAAAATATTTCAAAAACTTTCCCAAAGAAAAACATTTGTGTTGAGTCAACACAAGATGAAAAACCTTCAAGACCAAAGATCAAGTTTTGAATGAACCCAAAGAAAAAACTTGTCATAAAAGAATTTTTTTGAGAAGGAGAGTCCCTAAAAAAATTTAAATAACCTCCTTCAAATAAAATAAAGAATTAGATAAAACCAAATAAAATTTTTGGGGTGTTACAAGGCATAACCAAAGTCCAAATCCGTAGTGGTGAGACTACCTTATTTTGGAAAGACGACTGGTGCAACCATATCTTCGAAGAGAATTTCCCTAGGGCCTTCTATACCAGAGCGAAGATACCTCGGTTCGTGAGATGCTTACTATCTCCGAAGTCAGTGAAGCCTTTCACCTCCCTCTCTCAATTCAAGCCCATGATGAGCTTAAGTCGATCCAAAGTTAAGTCTCCTCCACCACACTCTCAAATGAGAAAGATGTTTGGATTTTCACCTAGGGATCGTCAATGTTCAAGACTACGGCGTACTACAAGTTCTGTTTTCGAGAGTTTCAAGTCCACGAGGCGTTTAAATGGCTCCGGAAAGCAAAAAGTGTCCCCAAGATCATAGTTTTTGGTTGGTTTCTACTGGTGGACCGTCTTAACACACGCAACATGCTCAGCAGGAGAGACTATAACATTGGGACCAACCTTGATTGTCTGCTTTGTGGTGATCATGTGGAAGAAACCCTTGAGCACCTCTTCTTTCGATGCAACTTTAGCAAACAATGCTGGCTCAAGCTTGACATCACCTGGCCTGCCATGGGGGATCGGTTACATATGATTAAACACCTAAAGACGAGGAATCAACGTAAAATGATCATGGACATTTTCTTGGTCGCCACGTGGAGTGTATGGAAGGAAATAAATAACACCTACTTTCGGAAAGTGGCCCTTTCGATTGGCAGTTGGCAAGTCAGATTTAAAAAAGACTTTGCCAACATTGCTTACAGACTCCTAGAAGATAAGAGACATCTTGTGTCTGCCATCCTAGCTTATGTTCCTTAATTAGATTAACATCTTAGGTATCTAACTATTCTTTTGTAATAGCTTTAGGCACCCCCCGCCCCCACCCCTTGTACATTGTAATATTTTCACCCATTTTCTTTGGGCCATTAATATAATCATGCAGCAGGGCGTGTTCCTACTGTCCAACTTTCAAAAAAATGTGTTATGTGTACGTGCAACTTGTGTGGTTGTTGCACGGGCTCCAACATGCTCTTTGAGAAAAAAGGTGGCACAACTTTGGATATAGGTGACGTGGTGGCATCATACAGTAGCATCGTTCGCTATAGTTGTAGTATACTCCTACTAGGACGAAAACTCCTATAAAACCTTGCGCTTGGCTCTTTGCCTATTCGGGAGGTTCAACAGTTCGTACTCGTGTGAACCTTGCACTTGGCTCTTCGCCTATTCAGAAGGTCCAACAATGATAATACTATAGTACAATATGCTTCTGGCAATCTGACACTGATTGAACAGCTTCACGTCCACCGCGAGGGCGAGGGCGAGCGAGAGGGAGAGGGAGAGGGCGCTGTAGTCAAAACCCTCTCCTCGTCCTACGAGCCACCACGCGCGTGGGCGAGGGAGAGGTGTAGTAAGCAAGCTTCTCCTCGTTTGGCGAGTTGATGGGACACATCAAAGCAGTACAAGTACTAGTCCTTTCTGGTTAATATGGCTTAATTTGGAACGAGAAAAATACACTGGCGGTCAACTTAGTTAACAATACGCTCTTTACGGTCACTATATATAGTTTTGCGGTGATTATACAATGACTAGCTCATCGTAGAGCACCGTATTACACCCTAATGACCGGCCACACAGTCGACGTGGCACTTTGTTGACTGGTTAAATTGTCACCTAGTTTCTGGGTCCTACCTGTCAGTTGGCAGAGCAAAGAAATCAGTTGAACAAAACTTTATGCAGGCGCGACAGGAGTCCAACCCTTGCGCGCGAACCACCCTGGCTGTGTATGTGAGTGCATGCACGTGTACTCCCTCGGTCTTCCAACAAAGAGTGTACATCGGCTAAAAAACAAAGAGTGTACATCTACACTTCCAATGCATTTAGCCTTTAATCTAAAATCTATATTGATTTACTAATGCACCAACTTGTGCTCTAGCTATAGGCTACATGTCTATCCTTAATTACAGCATGCAAAAACCTCATTTAACCGTCTTCTCTCAATGGTCGCATGCACACATAAATCTGCTACTTTTGGGTGTTAATTATGCCCTGGTCAATGTGTAAATCTCTAAATGTACAGTCTTTCACGGACGTAGGGAGTAGGTTGAGCACTTGAGCGTGAGCGTGTGTGTTGCGTCACGTGCTGTGTGCCGCATGGGTGCGTGAGTGTTGCGTGCATCCATGTGTATGTGTGAGTGTTGCATGTTGCATGCATGCATGCATGCATGCATGAGGCTTTTACTCCCTGCCATTGACATGTTCATATTTCAAGCGTCCTCTGTTCCCTCCATATTGTGATACTCCCTCTGTTCCCAAATACGGAGTAAAAGCCTCCCTCTGTTCCCACGGAGTATTTGTCTTTCTAGACATTTCAACAACTGACTACAATGGAGCAAAATGAGTGAATCTACACTCTAAAATATGTCTACACACATCCGTATGTTGTATTCCATTTCAATGCTAAAAGGACAATTTTTAGGAATGGAGGGAGTAGCAAATAAACATTAAGTTCTCTTGTTTTTCCCTCCTTGGTCATGGTGCACAACCAAAGATGACTTATTCACTTGGATGGAGGGAGTAGATGGTCAAAGTTTGACACAAAATTAATGCATTGGTAAACATATTTTTTTTAGAAAAATGAGTGCATTAATTGAGTGTTTTTGCAAACTATAAAAATTATTCCACCACTCATCATCTACCTTGGTTGATGAGATTTTTGAATTGATCCCTATAAACCGGGAAGGAGGTAGTACTAGTACTCCTACATTATTGGCGTCGGGTGCCTTGGTCAGGATGAGGCTACTTCCAATGCATCGGTGCTTGCATGGGGTGCTAAGCACATTAAAAACTTTAGCAACTAAAGCTCCCAATGCTTACATGTACAGGTGCTTAACTTAGTGGTGCTAAGCATCCTTTATTTAATGATTTTGTAACTAAAGTTCTTCGTGCATTGGTGGGATTCTTCCATTTAAGTCTTTTTTCTAGGTTCTCGCACTTATTACTAGGGTCACCACACTTATCTCTCCTCTTAATTACCTTGCCACATCAGACTTTTTGCCTACATGGCAGCCTTAGCACCTGTACAAGGCGGAGCATTGGGAAAGGCCCGAGCGTACAGGCATAGGGATACTATAGATAGGAAGTCTTCACGATCCATTATTCCCCATCTCGGTCAGAGAGAACTATTCAACAGTCTTCAGAGTGAAGTGACAATACACGCTATAGCAGATGGGACACTTGATTAATAAGCTGAACCAGCATGTTGGTGTTACTAAATCAGCCTTACCCAGTACTGCCATCATGTTTGCCAGTGGAGCATGCTTATGCAAATACGACTACACACCTCTCTCCTCCATTAACTGACATATGGGCCCTCTTGAGGTAGACCCACATGTCATCGGCGTAACTATTTACACTCTGAAGGATGGTATATCCTGGTAGTAGTACTAGTAGAATTGAGATTTAATGCACTTTCTTCCCTGTCTTTCACTCTTCTTCCTACTCTCTTCTTCTTCCTCCTCTCTTCCCCATCGTCGGCCGCACACCATTTCCCCCCACTCACTGCTCGCCTGCCTGCGCCATCTTCCTTGGTAGATCGCGCATACCATATTACCCCGCTCACTACTCAGCCACACACGCCATCTTCTTTGTTCGCCCGCCCGAATCCACTTCCCCGCTGGCTCGCAGGCACCGAAAACCCCACTCACTCAGCGCCCTAAAAAACCCTATGGCACAACCTACTCACATGCAGAGCCGCGATTGGAATTCCCTCCCCGATGTTATCTTGGAGCAGATCTATAATCGTATGGACCTGCTCAGCACCGTCCATCTGGCCGCATGCTCGGTGTCTTTGTACCGTCTACTCGTCTGCAACCGCCGGCTCTTTTGAAGACACCCTGCTTGCTAATGCCCGATCTTCGCAGGTGGCCTAGACACCGACTTGACGATCGTATGGAGGTTGCCGTGGTGCCCCTCGACATGCTACCACTACCCGTCCACCGGTCCTTCATGCGCGGCCACTACTGGTCGGGCATGAAGGCCAACTGGATCGTCCTCATCCACCAATCCGTTAGTCCGTGGCATCTCATGGATATCTACAACCAGTGAGAGATCACCCTTCCATCATTCGGTACCGCCACCATTGAGCATCGTGGCCCGCCGGACACTCTTGCCTACTACGCACGAGACGTGTCGAGCTTTTGGCTCGACCTCTGTTTGCTGAAGGTTGTAATCTGCGAAGTGCCCACACCATGAGAAGACTACATGGATTACAAGCTCATTGTCGTGTTCAACATGGGATAAGTCTATCTCGAATCCGGTCGCCATACATGGTTATGGCTCATCGATGATCCTCTTCACCCAACATTTTTTTCTGATGCTATAGTGCACGATGGCATCGTTTATGCGGTCGATGCACAGATTGGCTGCCTATACTGGTGGAATCTATTGTCGTGTAATTGTTCTATCTCATCTCATCTTTACCTTAAGAATACGACTTCCTGTTCATTGTTACAAATTTAGAATATATAGTATGTCTATAACCACATCATTGCTATATGTTCCTCTAATTTCCTAGATTTTTATGACCGCACATGTTATTGTTAGAGTTGATATGAGAACAATTGGCATCTAATGATTGTTAGAATAGATATTATGAGTATAACCTCAAGATTTCTAATTGCTATAT
This sequence comes from Triticum aestivum, assembly GCF_018294505.1. Classification (NCBI taxonomy): domain Eukaryota; kingdom Viridiplantae; phylum Streptophyta; class Magnoliopsida; order Poales; family Poaceae; genus Triticum; species Triticum aestivum. Next base: position 278,941,627 of record NC_057811.1, read on the forward strand.
GTTACTCTCATTTCCTAGATTTTTATAACAACACATGTTATTGCTTAGAGTTGATATGATAACTGTAGTAAGTGCTATGGTAGAATATGAGTAGGCCCTGTCATATCTATTTTCCTCTCATTGTTACATGATGTTTGAACCATGATATATTGCTAGAATATGAAAGCCATTGGCTTATTTTTTAACTTGGGGTATGATTATGACCACGACATTGCAATTCTCTGTCTATGATATGTGTCACTGTTATAATAATCTTAATTCCACACAAACTCTGAACATGATTGTTTATTTTTGTCCTTTTGGTCTCCAATTTGAATTGTTGCAGCAGACGCAAATGCGCTGGCCTTCATGACTCCAGGACCTGGAATCATACCAGCCGATGGGTGGTGGTTTATTGCTCGTTCAGCTGACGGTGGTCATTTGATGCTCATTTGCACGTACCAAATTGACCAAACCATTTCATCAAACCACATGCAGTACAATGCCTGGGGTGTTCGTGACATTCATGGCTATGACTGCTTCATGTTCGAGAAAGATCCCAGCTCCGTTGGACTGGGCGTATTCAACTGGAGGCGGGTTTACAGCCTCGGCAACCACTCCATGTTCCTCGGGCTCAATTATCCGATCATCCAACCAATCATCGATCATATCACCGGCGATGATTACTGTGCTATGCAACTTCCATTCGCCAGGGGGAACTGTGTTTACACATCATACCATGGGTTTGATGAATCACCATATCCAGAGATTCGTCGACACAACTTGTTGCCAGATAATCTTCAGTGTGTGAAAGGCATCAAGCTTCCATGCGATGGATGGCTTTTGCAAACCCGACATGCGGCGATGTGCTTCATGCCAACAACAAATATGCACAACTTGATTCGTACTGATATCTAGACTGAGCCATGTATCCTACTGCTGTAGCATGACCCTCTTTTGTTGGATATTATGTACTGTTATTAGTTTGAAGCACTCCTTTGGTTTGAAGGATAGATACCTTTCTGGGATCAAGTGCATCCTAACTCACTTGCGTAGGATGTACTGATAATGATGATGGAGATGCTATGCAGAAGCCATATATATATATATATATATATATATATATATATATATATAAATTAGGCTTCAAGTGTGTACTTGCTAGTGAAAGTGTTCTCCAATGGGAATTATATTTTGTATTACTCATGTAGCCTTCAAAGTCTGTCGCACAGCCTTGTAACTTCTTAGCCCATTTCTAAATTTGTACTAGTCCTCTATACCGTATATTGCGCTACTCGTACTACTACCTCCCTCCTAGTTTATTGGTCCCTGTGGTAATTTGTGTCAAATTTTGACCATAAAGTTGACTAACTAGATGTTAATGCATGTCACAACAGAGTATATCGTTTTATTCGTATTTGAACATAGTTTCCAATGGAATAATTTTCGGTGACATGCATTGATTTTTTGTTAGTTAAACCTATGGTTAAAATGTGATACTAAATACGACTAGTAAGTAGTACAGTAGCAGTACTAGTATACGTCGGTCAAATTATTCATCATGTCCTCACATTGAATTGACGTGACAACACGCTGCGCGTGAGGTGACACAAGAATCCCGGCGGCGTGTTCGGGTATTGTGGACTTCCTATGTGGAGTACTACCACTTATCTGTCGAAATCTTTCATCATTCACTTAAAACAGTCGATTGATCATATATTGAGTACCATATAACTGGAATTAACCGATGCAACTCCAAGAAGGATTGGCCGGTGCTGCCGGCTGGCGTCAAGTTCGATCCCATGGATCAGGAGCTGATCGAGCACCTTGAGGCCAAAGTGAGTGCTGACAGCGCGAGATCTCACCCTCTCATCGATTTGTTCATACCAACCATCGACAGCAAGCACGGCATATGCTACACCCATCCTGAGAAACTTCCAGGTAAGACACCGATCGGCCGTCTACTTGCACAAACATATTCCTTTGTTTATAGCTCTATTTTTCTTTTTAGACGCAAACCTAGTGAAGCAATTACAACTTGACAGTTAATAAAAAGTGAAACAAGTGACTGCAACATGCCAAAGATGTTATGAAAATGCCAACTACGTACACTAAAACCTGTATTCGACAATACTGCAGGTATCACACTAAGTGGCCTAAGCAAGCATTTCTTCGGAGTGTGGCATGTGGACGTGTCGCAAGATACAGTCGGAGTGCGGCATGCACGCGATGTGGCACAAGACCGGCAATACCTTTCCGGTGATGGTCAATGGCCGGCAGACAGGCAGCAGAAAGGTTCTGGTGCTGCACACCAACAAGAACTTCGACCATTCCCGCAAAACAAAGAACTTCGACCAGCAGAGGACCAACTGGGTGATGCACCACTACCACCTCGGGGACCTGGAGCAAGAGATGGAGTGGGAGCTGGTCCTCTGCAACATTTTCTACCAAACGAACACTAGGTCCAGGACTAAAAAGATTATAAGTTAGTTTGGTATTGGTACTTGTACTACCTTGTCGTCCGCAAGTTGGTATTGCTGTTAACGAACTTTTGGTATGAACTTAGCATTAGCTTCCAACCATCATGTCAAGGGTCGACGTGGATATAAAGCTGAATAATTTGTTTCGAAACGAATTTTCAGGCACCTGATTTTTATTTGATGGGTAGCATAAGCACCTGCTGTTTGAATTCCTAGTTCTCCAAATTTTTCGAAACAAGTGCATGCACTTATTATCACGATGAAAAAACAATATACCTGCTGCATCCCAGTTATCAGTCTGTACTTGCAGAATTCTCTCGTTTATTGAGCAGGTATATTGTTTTTTTAGGTCGAGCTAGTTTCAACTGGGCTGTAGACTGCCCAGGCTTGGTTTTGTTTTTAAAAGGACTAGCCCATGAAGACAATGGGGCACAAAGATCCAGCAGGTATCTACTGCCCGTTGGCCCGCCAGCGTTACTTATATTTTGTCTTACAACATCCGCAGGCAGTTTTTTTACTGAATCAAACACACAGCCCGGTTCTATTTTCCTCTTGAAACGCCATGTCCTACTTCCATTTTCTAATCTCTACCTATAGTTTTACTAGTTCATATACACGTACCATTATGTTGAAAATACATAAAGTTTCCTTTTCATATTTACATCCTTATTTTTGTTGTTTTTTTCCCTCCCAGCGCTGATTTTTTACCACTGGTTTTCCCTTAAACCAACTCAATTGTCCCACGTCTTGTTTGCTTACAAAAACAAAGCGATATTTTTGGCAAATCAATAAGTTCATAAAAAATATCATTTCGGGATTACAATAGTTCGGACTCCACCGAAATATGCAAAATAAGGATGAACTTTTTGACCATGGTCCTAGGCAGAAAATGGGATGTAATAAATTACTTAAGAATTAGCAAATGGGCTGCAAATTATTAAAAAAAAGGAAATGGGCTCTATGTTGTTTGCCACAGATTTGGAGGCTTATTTGTGGGCCTACTAAGTTCATGCGTACACAAGGTTTCCCAAAAAAAGAAACTTAGTCAACAATCGACTCTACCAGCGTCAGACCGTTAGATGTCAATCTAACGGCAATCGTGCTTCTTCAGTCTCTGATCTTCCTGCTCCAGCCGCCCAAACCAGCGCCGGCAGAACCGCCTGCTCCCGCCTCCCGTGGCCGGCTGTGCTGCCGAGCAGGCTTCACGGCCCCACCATACTCGCATCCCTGGGCCTGGCTATCCCTCTACTCACCCACACCTCCTGTTATTTTCCGGCGACGGCAGCCGAACCAGTCAACCCTCGTACTCCCCACCGCGTGGGTAGCCACTGCCGTGTCTTCCCCGGCTCCATGTCGTTCCCTTTGTAGGCCTCGCCATCGTCCACCGCCCTGGTGCTCTCGGCGCGGCGTGGTCAACGTGGTCAATGAACGACATCCATCGGAAGTGGACTGTACGTGGAAAGGCTGACAGTTGGGTCCACGGCTGCACACAAGGAAATGCCTCCTTATTACGCGCAAAATAATGATTCCTCCACCCGACATCTGGGACCAACCGAAAGGGCCTCTGTATTTCGTGAAAAAACCGTTCCCGCCGCTGACAGCTTGGAACCACCAGCTATATCTTAGCACGCAAGGCAGTGCTTCCTTATTACGCACAAAAAATGAATACCCCCTGCTAGCTGGGACCCACCATATGGGAGGCTGACTTGTGGGCCTACTAAGTTGACATGGACGGAGGGCTTTGTCAACTTAGTCAATATGAACGATTCTAGCTCCAGTGACCGTATAATGTCCATCCAACGGCCGTAGTGCTTCTTCAACCTCTGGTCTTCTTGCTCTAGCTGCCCAAACCAACGCCGGTTGTGCCGCGTGCTCCTGCCTCCCGTGTCCGGCTGTGATGCCGCGGAGGCCTCACTGCCCCCTACTACTCCCACCGCTGGCCAGGCCATCCCTCTACTCACTCGCACCCCATGTTATTCTGCGGCGACGGCAGCCTCACACTGCAGCCAAACCAGTGATCCCTCATACTCCTCTCGGCGTGGGCATCCACTACCGCGTCTTCCCCGGCTCCATGTCGTCCCCTTCCTAGGCCTCGCCTTCGTCCACCGCCATGGTGCTCTCGGCGTGGCGTGGTCAATGTAGTCAAGGTACGACTTCCATCGGAAGAGTGCTGTACATGGAGAGGCTGACAGCTGGGTCCAAGGCCGCAGGAAGGAAGTGCCTCCTTATTACGCGGAAAATAATGATTCCTCCACCTGATAGCAGGGACCCACCGGACATGCCACCGTATTTCATGAAAAAAATGTTTCCCCTGACTACTGGGACCCACCAGCTACATCTTCGCATGCAAGGAAGTGTGTCCATATTACGGGCAAAAAAATGATTCGCCCCCGTGACTACTGGGACCCACCAGCTACATCTTCGCACGCAAGGAAGTACCTGACAGTCGGGATCCACCGGGTCGAAGCGTACGTAGCGTTGTCATTCTGGTCGCGAACGTGTACGTACATACAATCGGTCTGTCTACAGGCTGCAGCAATAAACCGTGGCCGTGTAAGGAAGGGCACGTATCGTAGTAGAGGCACGCACGTAGCATGTACACGTACGTACAATGGCCAGGGTGCAAGAAAGTAAATACGACCACGTACGTACATACGGGCGGGGTCTCGAACGCCTACTCGCGCATACGTATGGCCAGGGCTCGTGTACATGGCTGTGGCTGGGTCGGAACGGTGAAACTGCGTCGTCGTCGTGTTCATGGGGAGGCAACGGAATGCGTCATGTTCATCGGGAGGCAACGGAATGCATGCTGTTCATCGGGAGCCAACCGGCTTGGATGGAACAACCGATAGAAACGAGGCCTGGCGTACCGCAGAACGGAGGAAACGGCCTTGTGTTCGACCAGCCACGGTCGAAACGGGCTCCTGTTCATCGGGAGGGGTCTGGTGTACCGCAAAACGGAGGAAACAGACCTCCTATGGTTGAAACGGGGTCCTGTTGAACCACCCCTCCACGGGCTACTGTTCATCCAGCCCTCCACCGACTACTGTTCAACCAGCCCTCCACCGGCTACTGGTCAACCAGCCCTCCATGGGGTCCTATTCATCCAGCCCTCCACGGGGTCCTGTTCATCCACCGGCTCGATCGATCGGGGTCCTGTTCATCCAGCGGCAACGGCCTCTACTACCACGAGGTCCTGTTATCCACCCCCCACCGGGAACTGTTCATCCAAACCCCACAACAACACTCACTGTTCATCAAGGGAAGGAGGCAGCAGTGTTCGATCGGCTTCAGTTAGCAGCAGTAGCGAAGGAATCACTCGGGTTCAGTTAACAGCAAGGGATCGATCGATCTCTCGAGTTCAGTAATGCGTAGCCTGCAGTGCAATCGCTCGGGTTCAGTTAGAGCGCAACGCCTTGCACACACGCGCGTACGTATGAGAGAAACGCGCATCGCTCGGCCCCCGACCACCCACCGTAATCGGTAACTCCCCCGATATTTTCCCCGCCCTCGCTTCTACCACGGTTTTCTCCTTCATGGACGGCCCAAAGAATGTCATGCAACTGCGTCTCCAGCCCGCCCAGGACGAAAAGCCCATTTTCTTTCATGATTTTTTGTCATAGAAGTAGGGGCCCACCACATCTATGATGATACGGGTTTCGTCACTATTATCGTCATAGAAGTGTCATAAGCATGACAGTAAAAAATTCGTTTGGCCCAAAATGTCACGAATGTGTCTTTTTTTGTAGTGTATGCTGGAGGCCGTGCATGGCGCTGACCCTATGGGTGGGCTATGATGCAGTAGGCAAGTGGCACGGTGTATCGGGGCACCTGTTTGTTGGGCTCGGGAACCCTGCACACATCGTTTGGGTCCGTAGTGGAAACCTTGACCAAACTCCCTACGGATGGAACCTAGACTAGGGACTTGTGTGGTTAGTCACGTCATGGTCTACACCCACGTCGGCTTTCGCTTGAATCCTGTCGAGCACATGTCGTGTGCAGACGCTAAGTGGTGGAAACATGTGTGAAGAAGTACACCCCTGCAGGGTTATAAATGATCTATTTGAATAGCCACATCCGCGGTAATGGATTACTGGGTTGCTTATACAGTTCATAGAGAAGTGAACGTGGATACTCTAAAATGCGCAAGATAAGCGTGAGTGCTGTGGATGGCCTTATCGTAGGGAGACGAGAGCGGATCCATAGTGGTGTATTGATATGGTGAATATGTGGACTCATGTGCGCCACCTCAAAGAGTTATCAGCAGTCGTAGTACATGATAGCCACCGAGTCAAAGCTGGCTTGCTGCAGTTAAACTCCACCACCCCTTTGTTGATACTGATGCATATGTAGCTAGTTCTGATGTAAGTCTTCGTAGGTACATTTGTAGTCACGTTTGCTTAATTTATGTTTTTGCAGAGACTTCGGTCTCACTAGTAGTTTCGCATGGACTTTGATGTTTAGCTTGTTTCCTCAGTTACCATCTTGAACCCTTGGGAGGGTCATGTAGATAGTCAGGCTCTAAATCCTTCTTCCTTTTCAGATGTATGTACCCAGACATGTTTATGCTTCCGTTGCCTGTATGCTCTGTATGTTGGGTCATGTGACCCATGATTGTAATCCTTACTATTTATGACTCTTCGGAGCCTTTTGAATAAATACTTTGAGTCGTAGAGTTTTGTTCTGATGCCATGTTATATTTGCACATATCGAGCATATTGTGTGTATGATTTTGAAATTCATGGTAAGTGTGGGATCTGACAACCTAGTTGTTTATTCTTGGTAGCCTCTCTTATGGGGAAATGTCTCCTAGTGCTTCCACTAAGCCATGGCACCTTGCTACTCCTCCGGAACACTTAGGCTGGCCGGCATGTGTCCTTCTTCGTTCCTGTGTCTGTCCCTTCGGGGAAATGTCACGCGTTGTTCCTTTAAATCCTTGTAGCTTGCTACGACTTGGGTTCATACGTTGATGATCGACATGTTCGTTGCTGGGTTATGTATGCATGTCCCTATAAGTTAGTGCCACTTTGGATTCATGACTAGTCATGTCGGCCCGGGTTCTCTGTCATATGGATGCTAGCGACACTATCATATACTTAAGCCAAAAGGCGCAAACGGTCCCGGGCCAGGTAAGGTGGCACCCGTGGGAACACCATGCATGAGGCCGCAAAGTGATATGATGTGATACATGCTAGCTCGGTGTGACTTAGGATCGGGGTCCTGACAGCTTTGGTATCAGAGCCAAACTGCCTGTAGGATTACCAAGCCAAACTGGTCGATGTCGAGTCTAGAAATTATTTAGTTATATAAGGAAATTGATTGTGGAAGGGAATGTAAGGTTCTTTTTACTCCTTTACCTTATGCTCTTCTGATCTGAGTCATCCTCTTATCTTCTACAAGGGTTAAGAAACTAGGCTTTCTCATATATCCATCAGGATCACGTGTTACTAATCCGTAGACTTATAGGATTGGTGGTTTCAAGCCTCAGTTTAGTTCCTACTACTTCCGTGTGTTCATAGCTGGCCTTAGAACCTTGATATTGCGATGTTAAGTGGTTATGCCACCACTTTGCAGGATGTCTCAAAACTTTTTGAGCATTTACAGCCGTTATGTCGTCCGAGTCATCCCAGGTTTTCTAAATAGTCTGATGTACTTGCAAATCTTTCCTCCATGTTCCCGATGTCCTTTTGGGCCAGATTAAGCACACTAATCGGCATGTTGAGGTACTCCATTGCCTCGACGTATATGTTGGAGCTATTATTATGACCCTAGGTGTCTTACAGAATCATCTAGTAATCCAGCCATGTTTAGTGTTCCCAGTGTGATGATTCTGGCCACCCTTCTCGAAAGCATCCGTGATTCCATTTAGTTTGTAGGTATTTCATCTTTGGGTCTTGAACCCAAGATTCACTCTACTTACTTCATGTTGATAGTATTTGCTCGTTCCTTTAGGATATTAGTAACTATTGGGATATGACTATTGGGTATGAACCGCCCAGGAGGGGTCGGGTTATACCACTGGTGGCTTACCCATGAAGATGGCGGATCATGTGAGCCTGTTGACCACCCATGACCCAGAGGTGACTTAAGGCCCAGGAGGATGAACCGCCATTTATGTATGACTTGAATTGTAAGGCAAGCGTACCTAGTCACCGAGCCGGACACGTTGTGTATGAGCCGGCCGGGACTCCGTTAGCCGCCGGGCGTCAACCTGTGTATATAAAGGGACGACCTGGCGGCGGTTTAGGGAAAGAAACAAGAGATCGTAGGTCAAGCGTATTCGCTCCCTGGTAATCGAAACCCAAGCAATACCACCTCAAACTGGATGAGGCCTTTACCTTCACCGCAAGGGGCTGAAACAGTATAAACTCTCTATGTCCTTTGTCCCATTTAACCCCTTTAAGCTAACCTAGCTGCGATGGCTCCATGACTATGTCCTGCCGCTAGGACATCTGCAGTGACAATTCGATGACAGTTGGCGCCCACCGTGGGGCTAGCGCACGGTGGTTTTGAGTGCTTATAGGGCAGCTTTGAAGGCATCAAGGGATACGCTATGGGCCGGATGACCAACAGTCGTCGCGGCAAGCTCTACATCGACGATGTAGGCTAGGGCCAAGAGGCCGGCTCAATCGAGTACGGGTACCGGGTCCCCTTCGGCGGAATCCATGTCTTCATCGGCAAGATCGGTGAATCGGGCCCTAAGCCGGATATCTGCACCGACATCATCGAGATGGCTCAGCATGCACGACCCGCCCGAGTTCAACCCTCCATGAAGCGTGCCTTTGTTGGTTTCATCCATGGGGCGGAAGTTGAAGAAGGATCTGTGTCTGGCGGTGAGACGGCCATCTACTCTGACAGTGAGTCGTCCACAGGCGAGACTAATTCATTTTATCAACTACAAGGCGGCCAGCTTGGGGGATGTTTCGATGGTGAGAGTATTCTGGACCCCTATGAGCCGCCGAACAGGGTTGCGATCTTCATGGCCGGTACACAACCGGTGCTTGGTTCAACAACTGCCGCGGCTATGACCTCCAGCTCAATGGCTGCAGCGGCGGCTGGTGCCAGCGGCTCTGCACGCCCGTCGGCTCAAATTCTCACGGAGTTATTGGAGGCTCTAACGGCTTTGGTGGGGACAGAGGTAACCCCGGACAACCAAGAACAACATAAGGTTGATGTGGCGAAGCTGCGAGATGAGATCGCTCAAGCCAAGGAAGAACTGGCAGCTGAGAACGCTAGGATGGCTATGGAGCGGGTTGCTTAGGACGCCCAGGCACAGCGGATTCAAGCGTGGTCCTTCCGGCTCACGTTGGATCAGAACACTTCAAATGAAGTCATGAGGAGGAGGCACCAGAGTCATCTACCCCCGGTTTATGAGCCGAGGAACCTCTTCAACACGCCTGGAGCAGGGACCAGTGACCCGCCGGCGGTGAACCGGGTGGTCGAAGCGCCTGGGACTGGAGCACCGGTTCAGCCACGTGTGGTGGACCCATCAAGTTTTAATAATATTCCGCCTCAATATGTTGGCGATGCTGCATGCGCTAAGTATTTCACCATGATGTTGGACGGGACAGCTCGTACTTGGTTGAAAGAGCTGCCTGCCAACTCCATTGGATCATGGGCCGAGTTAAAAGCCCGGTTTATCCAGAATTTTAAAGACACGTGCAAACAGCCTATGTCAATCGTGGATTTGGACTCCTGTTTCCAATGTGAGGGAGATTCAACAACCCATTGGGTGCGCCGGGTCTCAGCCATCCTACACTCATCTGACCGTATCCATGCCGGTTCAGCAGTCCTGATGTTGGAGAAGAATTATCATTTCATGCCCCTGAAGCAGAAACTGGAGCAGCTCAAATGCCACTGTAGCGACATGGGGGAGCTGATGGCAACTCTCGTCAAGTATGCCAACTCTGATAGTACCAAGGACCCTGAGTCTGATGATGAAAGGCCGGGTAAGGGAAAGAAGAGTAGCAACACAAAAGGGTAGCAACATAACCCGGCGAGTCAGGGTGGCAATGGTAAGCGCAAGGCTGATGGTAATTTGGATTTTGTGGCTAACACCAATACGCAGAATAATGGTCAGCACCGCAAGGGAAAGCCGCCCCCTCGGTTTGGAGGGCCAAAATTCAACCTTGAGGCAATGATGAATCAACCCTGCCCAAAACATTGTACGAGGGAAAAGCCGGCCACTCACCTCTTGAAGGATTGCTTCATTATGAGGGAGTATAGAAATTCCAATTTTTTATAGAACAATCATGGGACGGGCGGCGGCTCATGATCCGACTCTCACAGTCCAGGTTATGGTGGTGGTGGTTCTAATTCCGGTTTCCAGGGCCAAGGCAATCACGGTGGTTTAATCAACAGTCTGGTCAAGGGAATCAAGAGCAGCAGTCTGGTTATCAGAGTAACCCAAAACAGTTGAATAGTGGGAAATACCATGTTTTTACCACAAGTTTATGCAAGCGGTATCAGAAACTCCATAAGAGGGCAGTGAACGCAGTTGAGCCGGTGATTCCCCATTACTTGCGATGGTGTGAACACCCTATTCTCTGGAGTCGTGAGGATCACCCGCCCCGGGCTGATAATCCGGGTCATTTGTCTCTGGTGGTGGCGCCTCAGGTTGGGGGTACAGATTTACCAAGGTACTCATGGATGGAGGCATCAACATCAATATTCTGTATTATGAAACTTTTCGTCGCATGAGCTTAACTGACAAAGATCTTAAGCCATCAAACACTATCTTTCACAGCGTGGTGCCTGGTAAGTCGGCATATCCAGTGGGCAAAATATCTTTGGAAGTCGCTTTTGGAGAAGATCATGATTCCAGATCTGAGACATTGACTTTTGAGGTTGTTAAGATCAAGAGCCCTTATCATGCTTTGTTTGGGCGTCCTGCTTATGCTAAGTTCATGGCAAGGCCTTGTTATGTTTATTTACATCATAAGATGCCGGGTCACAAGGGCACCATCACAATGCATGGAAGCCGGAAGATAGCCTTGGAATGTGAAGAAGGAGACGTTGCTTATGTCGAGTCTGTCTGTGCAACAGAAGAGTTGAAATATTACAAGGATAATGTTGACCCGGCGAATATGACATCTCTGAAGAAGCCAATGACAGAGCATGACCCCCTATTGAAATTTAAGTCGGCGGATGACACTTAGCTAGTTGACTTCGTTCCTGGTGATTCGTCCAAGCAGTTCGGCATTAGTGCTAATCTAGAACAGAAATAGGAAAGCGCGCTCATCGAGTTCATGCGTGAGAACCGGGACATCTTTGCATGGAAACCTTCAGACATGCCAGGTGTACCGAGGGAACTCGCTGAGCACACTCTCAATATTGATCCAAAGTTTAAACCAGTCAAGCAATTCCTTCGCTGTTTCAATAAGAGAGGTGCAAGGCCATTGGTGAAGAAGTGGCCCGGCTCTTGGCGGCTGGGTTTATTGTTGAAGTTTTTCATCCTGAGTGGTTGGCTAACCCGGTGCTGGTACTTAAGAAAAATGGCACATGGAGTATGTGTGTGGATTACACAGAGTTAAACAAAGCCTGTCCGGCTGATCCCTTTGCCCTCCCCCGTATTGATCAGATTATTGATGCTACGGCGGATTGTGAGCGTTTGAGCTTTTTGGATGCTTATTCTGGTTATCATCAGATCAAGATAGCAGTTAAGGACCAGGAGAAGATAGCTTTCATCACTCCCTTTGGAGCCTTCTGTTATGTGTCTGTGCCTTTTGGGCTCAAGAGGGCCCAGGCGACTTACTAGCGGTGTGTGCAAAATTGCCTTCATGATCAGATTGGGCGCCATGTTCATGCTTATCTAGATGATATTGTGGTGAAATCCAGGAAGAAGGAAACCTTGATAGATGATTTGAAAGAGACCTTTGACAATCTTTGGGTCTACAAGATGATGCTTAACCGGGCCAAGTGTGTCTTTGGCATACCAGCAGGCAAGCTCTTAGGTTTTCTGGTTTCTGAAAGGGGTATTGAAGCTAACCCGAAAAAAAATAAAGGCCATCACTTCCCTAGCTAAACCGGCGTGTATTAATGATGTTGAGCATCTGGCGGGTCGTATTGCGGCCTTAAGCCGGTTGGGTGAAAAGGCTATCCCTCTTTACCAGATGATGAAGAAGAAAGATCACTTTGTTTGGAGTGATGCTGCTGATCAGGCGTTTGAGGCCTTGAAGAAACAGTTGGCTGAGCCACCGGTTCTTGCTGCTCCCATTGATAAAGAGCCTTTGTTGTTATATGTGGCTGCCAACAGCCGAGCTGTCAGCATAGCAATTTTGGTGGAAAGGAAGGAGTCAGGCAAGGAATATCCGGTTCAGTGGTTGGTTTATTAAATCAGTGAGGTACTCATTGAGTCCAAGCAAAGGCATCCACATTGGCAGAAGCTTGTATATGGGGTCTTCATGGCTAGTCGAAAGCTCAATCAATGTTTTCTGGGTCATCCCATCACTGTGGTTAGTTATGCTCCCTTAGGGGATATTATTCAAAACAGAGAAGCCACAGGTCGGGTAGCCAAGTGGGCCATTGAGCTTGGACCCCATGGTTTGAAGTATATGCCTCGCACACCCATCAAGTCTCAAGCACTGGTGGACTTTATCAATGATTGGACAGAGCTGCCGTTGCCTGAGGAGAAGCCGGATAACACATATTGGACTATTCATTTTGATGGATCCAGGCTGTTGGAAGGCTCGGGGGCTGGAGTTATCTTGACTTCCCCACAAGGTGATAAGTTTTGTTATGTTTTAATGTTGATGTTCCCTTGTACTAACAATGCAGATGAATATGAGGCCTTGCTCCATGGTCTTCGGGATGGCTAAGGAGATGAACTTAAGCCAGGTGAGGTATTTTGGTGACTCGGATTTGGTAGCTCAACAAGTTTTTGGCGCTTAGGATTCTAAGGACCCACTCATGGCGGCTTATCGCTGAGAGGTTGATGCTATTGCTGGTCACTTCAAGGGCTATCAAGTAGAGCATGTTGATCGAAGGAATAACGAGGCGGCTGATGCTTTGAGCCGGTTGGGATCCCAGCGTAAGCTGGTGCCACCCAATATTTTCCTTGATATTCTGCATAATCCTTCAGTCAAACTGCCTATAGAGGAAGATCTTGCTATTCCTGACTCGGAGGCATAGCTGGTGGCGGCTCTCCACGTAGTTCCTGATTGGACAGTCCCATATTTGGTGTATATGACCCGGGGCGAGTTACCTGAAGATGAAACTTTGGCTAGAGAGATAACCCGGTGGTCTAAGTCAATGACTATTGTCAATGGAGAGTTGCATCATCGCAGTGTTACGGGGGCGTTTCAATGTTGTCTTTCTCCTGAAGAAGGTTGTGAGATCCTATGAGAGATTCATGAAGGAGATTGTGGTCATCATGTCGGCTCTAAGTCTCTTGTGGCCAAGGCTTTTTGTCATGGATTTTATTGGCTGACGGCTCATGCTGAGGATTTGGTCTGTAAATGTGATGGTTGTCAAAAAAATTCAAGACGAGCTCACGTGCCGGCTCAGGAATTGAGGATGATTCCAATTGCTTGGCCATTTGCAGTCTAAGCGCTTGATATGGTGGGACCTTTCAAAAGGTCCAAGGATAAAAAGACCCACCTTTTGGTGGCGGTTGACAAATTCACAAAGTGGGTTGAAGCAGAGCAGGTTAGTAAGTGTGACGCAGCAACAACGGTTCAGTTCATTAAAAGGGTGATTTTCCATTTTGGTTTTCCCCACATCATTATAACTGATAATGGCACTAATTTGTAAAAGGGTTCTATGAAATAGTTTTGTCAACATGAGCATATTCTGCTTGACGTATCATCAATGGCTCATCCCCAGTCCAATGGTCAAGCTGAGAGAGCCAATCAAGAAATCTTGAGAGGCATTAAGCCCCTGCTTATGGTCCCTTTGCATAGGACGCCAGGTTGTTGGGTGTAGGAATTACCCTCAGTGTTATGGAGCATCAATACCACTCCCAATAGATCTACGGGTTACACGCCTTTCTTCATGGTTTACGAAGCAGAGGCAGTTCTCCCTAGTGACATCCATCATGACTCGCCCAGTGTGGCAGCTGATGTTGAAGCTGATAATGAAAAAGAATGCCAGGATGCTATTGACCTGTTGGATGAGGAGCGTGACCTTGCGGCAGCTCGTTCGGTGATTTACCAGCAAGATCTGCACCGTTATCACAGCCGTCGGGTTAAAACCAGGACCTTTCAAGTAGGCGATTTGGTTCTCCGGCTTATCCAAGATCAAACTAATATGCACAAGCTATCCCCACCTTGGGAAGGGCCCTTTGTGGTCAGCAAAAATGTGAACAACGGGTCACACTACCTTATTGATGTTCGAGACCACAAGGACTCACGCACGTCGGAAGAGGAGACCCGCCGGCCGTGGACTATTGCTCATCTTTGGCCTTATTACACCTGAGCCACTGGCTCTTGTGTTGTACATATTTTGACAATGTATATATTACAATGAGTATAATAAAGCCGGCATCCCTGATAATTCAGGGCCTCTGTCATTTCATTTCTGAGAATAATGAGTCTTTATTGTCACCTCATATGATCACTTGGGGGCTTCCTGCTCATTGAGCATAGCTATGACTACCCTTTTGATCCGGCTTGAATGCCATGATTACCAAATACTTGGGGGCTTCCTGCTCATTGAGCATAGCTATGACTACCCTATTGATCCGGCTTGTACGCCTAGAATGAAATATTACTTGGGGGCTCTTTGTTAAAAGGACAAGAGCTTTCATGACCCTTGTAGTAGGCTTGGAAGCCAGGTGTATTCACCTAAAAATCCAGGTTATCCTGCCTTTTTTAAGTCTGCCACTCCGCCCAGGAATGCCTGGAATGACTTGCCGTACTCTTGACAGTCAATCTTATATAGACCCTGAACTTGTCAAAGTTAAAACTGCGATTGGTTATCTGAGGCCCGGCTTATAAGGTTGAATGAAGGTTTAACTCAGTGGTTGTGTGGCCCTTGAAAAGCACTTGACTTGAAGGCTTGGCAGCCTGTGAAAGCTTTGTCTTTTTTTTTGATTTACATTTGATTTGAACATTTTTTGAGATTCATCTTTTGTGACATGATAATATATGGTTGAAAACCAATGAGGCCTATGTTGCCTTATGGTTCATATATGAATCTATCCGGTGTTTGTTAACCTGGCCGGGCTTTGGACTTTAAGTCGCTAGAGTATTATGATTTTATGGGCTTAGAGCGATGTGCTCTAAGTTTTGGGATATTACCCCTTGCTACATGTGGCGATATAAGCCGGCAGTATAAACTAATTGAACAGAGCATTGTGCTCTCAATCTTTGGGTTGTAACCCTTACTGCACAGGTATGATAAGCCGACAGTGTGAGCAAATATCACAGGTATGATTTTTTTTATGATTATATAAGTCTGTGCTTAAACCGGCCCTGGTTATAGACTATTTTAGTCACCAGTGGTTTTTATGGGGTATTGTGACCCGCCCTGGGGTAAACCGCCAGGGCACTTGTGATCTATTTTTTCTGCAGGAAAATTAATAAATCTGATCTGCATAATTGATGATATCATAATCATAAGTGGCAGATCTTCATCTGGCGGATCAGCAGTATTATACAAAACAAAACATGCACGATGGCACGACAGATCAAAGGTTAACTAGTCTATTACATAGCTCCCTGAGCCCAATTGATTAAATGTTTTCAAAGGCAATGTTTGATAATGAACATTTTGAACCGTCCGGCGGTTCAGCTCCCTTGGTCTTGGCGGTTCGAGGCTTCCAGGTCATCCTGCGCCTGTTCTTCTTCTCCCTCCACCGTCTGGAAGTCAGGCGATGACCAATTGATGCCAGTCGAGGCTTTGAATTCAGCTTCATCAATGATAATCTCAGATGGGTCGATTTCAGGGGCAAAAGTATGCTGACGAATTGGAGGGATAAGATCTGCAATTTTGTAAGCCGGCGTGGGCATCTTCTGGTTCTCTGAAGTGTAAGCCGCCTGATATTTGGTCAGATCTGTTTCTTCAACAAGAAGGCTCGCCAAGGGACGCATCTCCTTCACACATGCAACAAAATCTTTCTTATCGAAAGCAGACCCATCCTCTTTGAAGCTAGGACAGCCAGTGGATAGCTTGGCCGGGTCTAATTATGACTGCCATGCCTTCGCCCGGCTTAAAACCGTAATGGCACCGACTCTCGCAGCCGACCGTTTGTTTTCTTGGATACGGGCAGGCAGGACAGAAAGTTGGCTTCAAACATTGCTGAGTAGAGATGGAGCTTGATTACTTGGGGAGATGGTGGCTATTGTACGCTGAGCTCCGATGTATAGTCGTTCCACCAACGTATAAACCTCCTTCAGCTTTATCAGCATTTCCTTCCCAGGATTGCTGCTTCTGGGACCTACATATAGCATATTATGATTAAATCACCTAACGGTTTATAACATGGAGGGTGGAAAATCATTACAAGATAACAGGTCTTACCAAAGATAGCAAAAGTCATCTGATTGATATGATGCTTCAAGCTCGTAAGTTCTGTGTTCACCTCTTCTAATGAGGCCTCGGCCTTCTCAGCTCTCTTGATCAGGGAAGCTTTTTCTTCAGCCTAGGCCGCTTTTTCAGTATTAAACTCAGTCTTGAGTTTTTCATTTTCTTCTAAGCTAAATTTGAACTTGGAGTCAGCCTTCCGGGTCTCAGATTTTTGTGCTTCAAGCCGGGTTTTAAACCAGCCAGCTGAGATTGAAATTGACAAGATGCTTCCTGAAAAGACGAGGTTCAAACAAGTATGCATAGTTATGAAATAGTATATATTGATAAGTCCCAAGCCCTTTGCAAGTAATAGCACTTGGCACTTGGGGGCTAATGCGTGCAGAAAGTTTCTTTATACTACATTACATATTGCTAAGTCCCAAGCCCTTTGCAAGCAATAGCACTTGGCACTTGGGGGCTAATGCATGCACAATTTTTCTTTTATGATGTGATGACAGATGACCCCGGTTCATACATTTTAACAAAGTTAACCCGGTTACAAGAGTGATTAAAGACTGGTTATCTGACAATGATAAATCCCGGTTTAATCATATGGATTCAACCGGCTTTCGGCGGCTACAGCTAGGAAATTGATCATTATTACTGAAGACCCGGCTCAATTTTTTAAGCTGGCCCTTGTGGGCTACAGGTGCAAAGTTGATCATTAAAAGTCCTGGCTTATCTTTATAAGTTTAAACCGGCCCTTGGGGGCTATAGGTGCAAAGTTGATCATTACAAGTCCCGGCTTATCTTTATAAGTATAAGCCGACCCTTGGGGGTTACACATTTTGCTTAAGGCTATCTAACAAGTCTACAATATATTCAATTCTATCATATTCACTAGACTTGGGGGCTAAAGGAATATAGCTTATGTGAAAGCAATAAATGACACCTCATGCTTCTGATGCATGTGCTTGACCATGTCAATCTCCAGATCACGGCTGCTGTATATTTGATTAAGATAGCCGGAGAGGATTTTACTCATACTCAGATTAGAATAGTTGGCCATGTCAAATTTGACCTTGCGCCTGTCAACCAATTCCGGTCAATCCATTGCCCAGTAGAGCTCCAACATTTGAGAAGGTAGGCGCAAGTTTGGCCCGCTCAGCAGTGGTAAGCCGATTGGGGAGACGATGCTTTGGGTTGAGCCGTTGGTCACGAAAGCTGGGCATGGGGTTCTCATCAGCAGGAGAAGTATCTTTGCGGTAGAACCAAGTTTTGTTCCAATCCTTGGGATGACTTGGAAGCTTGGTATAAGGAAAAATGGCATCTCTGCGTTGTTGAATTGAGATACCTGCAAGCTCCTGACTGGGCCCGTCAGTAAATGCATTTTGGCGGTTCAAGTAAAAGTATTCTCTGAAGAGATCAACACCAGGTTCTTCTTGAAGATATACTTCATAGAAGACTTGGAAATTGCAGATATTTGACACGGAATTGGGTCCATTGTCTTGAGGATGGAGTTGACAGAACTGCAGAACATCATGGAAGAACTTTGACCCTGGCGGTGAGAAACCCCGATTCATGTGGTCAATAAAACGATCACTTCATCGTCCTGGGGCTGAGGCCTGACTTCATCCGGTTTGGGAGCACGCCAGTGAATGACATTCTTTGCCGGTAAGAAGCCAATCTTGACATATTCTTGGAGCATTGCCTCAGTAACAATGGACGGAACCCAGTCGCATGATGTGACGGTCTTAGTCATGGTTGGATGCACAACCTACACAAGGCGGTTCAAGATGTTATTAAACCGGCAGATATATGGCAACTTACAAATTATTTCTCTCTGTACAAGGTTAATAGTTATGGATATATAGTTCAAAAAATGCAGTTGTTAAACCGGAAGGATGTTCCAGAGTTAGTAACTATGAAGTAAAGGATGACGGGTTAACGGGGCCTAATGATATATAAGGGGTCATGGTCTGTGTCATAAGCCGCCATGGCAGGATTGGTGTGCTTCAGATCTATCAAATGAAAAATTTGCTAAGTTGTGGACAAATAGATTTCGTAAGCTAAAGCTATAGTTTTGGATCTATGGCAGTTCAGAAAAGGCAGTAAAATTCTAAACCTAAGGTGGCGGCAGCAGCAAGTTTTGATGCTCTGATAAGGTTTTCTATCGAAAAACGCTACTTTGACGATGCACATGAATGCTAGACTACTACCGCACAATGTTTATGACTATTCAGATTGAACGCTGTTTGGAGTTGAGGAATACGAAGAACAACAAGAACACCGATGAACGGTCTGAACCCTAGCGCAGATGTGAGGCTTGGATAAAAGGGCACTTACAGATGCGGTGGAGCAGCGGCGGCGCGTCGGAGTTTTTTTGGTCTGATCAGGTCGATTGGTGGCCTGAGTTGGTGCAGCGTCGGAGGTCGCGACGGTGGAGCTCGAGCGGCAGATGAGACGCGAGAGGAATATGAAGGAGCAAGCGAGGGGGAAAATGATAAAGACTCCCTGCCCCTATTTATAAGTGGGTGGATACAATGACTATATGGACGCCTCGATTCTCGGGATGTTTATTAGGATAAAGATCAGTTAAGATGTTTTGGGCCATGTGCGAAGTTCATGCGAAGTGATGTCATGGCGGTTTAAGAAAATTCTGTGAGCTGACGTCATGGCGGGTTACAACAAGGTTTATCAGACAAGTGATGCAAGATTGTGATAAGTCAGGTATTGAAGATTGATGTGAACAAGTTCAAATCAACCTCGGGCCTAATGTTGGGGATATTACTATTGGTTATGAACCGCCCAGGAGGGGCCGGGTTATACCACTGGCGGCTTACCAATGAAAATGGCGGATCATGTGAACCCATTGACGGCCCAAGACCCAGAGGTGACTTAAGGCCCAAGAGGATGAACCGCCACGTATGTATGACTTGTATTGTAAGGCAAGCGTAGCTAGTCACCGAGCCGAACATGTTGTGTATGAGCCGGCCGGGACTCCGTGAGCCGCTGGGCGTCAACCTGTGTATATAAAGGGATGACCCGGCAGCGGTTTAGGGCAAGAAACAGGAGATCGAGAACTAGATCAAGCGTATTCGCTCCCAGGTAATCAAAACCCAAGCAATACCACCTTAAACAGGATTAGGCCTTTACCTTCACTGCAAGGGGCCGAACCAGTATAAACTCTCTGCGTCATTTGTCCCATTTAACCCCTTTAAGCTAACCTAGTTGCGATGGCTCCACGATTAAGTCCTTCCGCTAGGACATCTGCCGTGACAATTACACGACAGTAACCTTTGTGATAGTCATCAAGGTTCGTGGTATATCGTTCCTCCAATATCATAAACCAAGATGGTAGAAGTTCTTTGAACCAAAAGATCACAACCAGAGTGCTCTTGATGAGTTCTCCATTCTACACTGTAAATCTGCCAGTCATTCCTCTTCTGCATGGGTTATCCGAAAGAAATATGTTGAGCCTAGTTCGACATACTAATCCATGCATCCACAACTCGGAAAGTTACATGTTCCTTTGAGTTGTCCTTCTTCATTTGTATTCTAGTCCTCGTCTATCAGTTGATAGTCGGGAGTATTTGTGCATCCATGTTCATCGATGCGTTTTACTCTTGTGGTCCGTCTAGTCATTCTATTTCAAAATGACTAGGCGAAACAAACTCCAGTTCCTCATCCATATCCAGGATTGGGTCAAAGTAGTTGTGCTCCGTAGATCAAAATGCCAATCCAGCTTCTGTTCTATTCTACCCTGGAGTATTACCCCCTTTATGTAAGGATTGTCATGAGAATTGCACCATCTCTTATGAATTCTTGATGTAGTGATACTTCTTGCCAGCGTTGTTTATTCCTCGGTCCCCGTGTTGGTTGTAACCGGAATGCTGACAAGTGAACCGTGATGTGTGAAGTCAATACTCCTAGCAATCCCATTGCTTGGTAGTTAATGGACAGTACTCTCATTCTTAGCGTGTTGGATATTGAATGTTCATTCTAAGATTCATCGTGCGACCTAGTCCATATTTCCTGGTGCACTCTTTGATCAATGAGTTAGGATTGTGTCAATCTCTTGCTCTTTTGATCATATCATCTTGCCTGAAAAGCAAGATTGCTCCCGAGCTTAATAACATATCGGTGGTTCGTGATTTTCTGATTATCTTCTCGGAAGTATCACCAGGTTGTCCGCTGACTGTTATGTTGAGCTCGTGATCAAGTTGGTTTCTTGTAACCACCCCTTCTCCAAGAATCTGTGTTGGATGCTCCTGAGCTAGTTGGTTAAGCTAAACAACAACTTGGAGAGTTGGAAGATAAAAGCTTGCCTAACATAGTTCGTTCTAAAGGGATATCTTTGCGTTTGTGTGCGTGTTGAAGAAAGATGCTATCTTCATTAATTGGTCCTCGTGATCCGTTGTTGGACCTATTGTCTTACCCAATCTTTGGTTTGAGTATGGGCTATTGTCAAATAAAAATTTGAACCAATGATTCTTCTAATGTTTTCTTAATCGTGGTTGATTCCTTGAGCACGCATCATTATATTCTACTGGTCTGACCAATGCTAACACCTTGCTCACATAGTTATAGAATTCCATCTTCGTCGAATTTTGATGAATTGTTGTTGATCCCATCGGCAACATTGTTAACTTGTCCATGACTCGTGTTGATCATTAAGCTGGTGTTGGAAACTTGTGCTAGCATCTCCTTCGTCCTATCTCATGAAGGGTATGTTTGGATGAAAGAAGTGACTTTCTTTAATTCACGTGCACTTGATGTAAGTTGCCACCGTGGATCCGAGAAATATTGTTTTTGCTTCCTCTGGAACCGTCTCAAGTTAGTCACGCCTATGTGCGAAGTACTCTATGGTTTGATAGGTTGGCCGCCTCCAATCCATATGTGTTTCCTAGCACACCAAGCCACTGATTGACTTGTTCAAGAAAAAACGAAGTATGTTCTAAGGTTAATCCTTTCGACTTCCACGCGTGGAGACTTCGATATCCTTGATGATGGTTCCCAACTAGAATTCAGTAGTGTTTTGTTGTAAGGTATTCATGTGGTCATGATTATCTTCGACAATGTGATCACGTGTGTCTTGCAATCCAAATCATGTTTTGGAGCATGCTACCGTAGTTCATTTCCCGAGAATCTTGCAATGTCGTCTCATCGGTTTGTGTTGCAAACTTTCTTTTCCAGACATGTTGTCTGAAATATCCTCTTACCAACCAGATCTGAATCTCAGGAAGATATGATGGTTGGAACTTTTCCAACATCTATGATGTAGGTTCCGGCGAGGTTGATTGTCAGTGGAAAACGACGCCTATGGGATCACAAGAATCCCTACTACGGTTGCCGGGGTGCGGTGTCATGAGAAGAGCATGATTAACAGTCGACACAAGGTCGTTTACCCAGGTTTGGGCTGCGAGGATGCATAAAATCCTAGTCCTGCTTTGGAGGATGCATTGAGTGTTCTTGAGCTTTTGAACTAGCTACGGTGGATGTGTAGTTCAAAAGAGCCGAATCCCCCTCCAGTACGCCATGGGCCTCCTTTTATAGTCGAAAGGGGCTGCCACAGTGGCACACAGGAGGTGGAAAGGTATACAGTGCTGTGAGCTTATCGCCCGTGTTACAGGACAAGACACATTTAATGCGTAGCTTAGGTGTCCCTTAGCTTTATCGGGGACGGGAGCGAGACCCGTCCCGTCCGTTGCCGCCTTGCCTTGCTTCGACATGCGCCCAGGTCAGCGGTGCATGCGGCGCCATGTAGGCAGGCAGGCAGCTGAGGTGGCGCGGTGGTATGGCCTTCACGAAGATCCGCATGCCACCACGCAGGTGCTTGCTAAGTTGGCGTAGGGGCCGCCCGTCGCCACGTAAGTGCCTGCCCAGCTAGTTGAGCTAACAGCTGCTTGGGGACGGCGGTGGAGTCTTGGTCGACGTGGGCCTGGTTGTGGACCCGCTGACACCCTCGGCAAGGGCCTTGCCGGGGGCCCGGCAAGGGTCTTGCCGTGGCGTTGTAGTCGTCCCCGGCAAGGCGCTTGCCAGGGGTCCTGTGGATCTCCTCGGCAAGGAACCCGCCGAGGGTCGCCGTCTTCTGGTTCTCACCTGATTTCATATATCTATGGTCTTGACAAAGATCTGCATGCCACCACGGAGGTGCCTCCCGAGCCCTGCTCCCAACGCAGTTGGTTGGGTTGCGACCCGTGGGCTCAAGGGTGGCTCACTCTGTTGGCGTCGGGCGTGCCGCTCCGGCAAGGCCCTTGCCGGGGCCGCCGAGGTTGCCCCAGCAAGGGCCTTGCTGGGGGAACATACTTCGCCCTTCTGCCCTTTGTGTTTTTTTGTCTTGGCGTTGCCTTGGCCGTCTTGTGCCTTTGGCTTCTCTCCGGCTTCCCTCCCTTGTCCTGCTAAGAGTGGTCGTGGCGCGTGGCTCCGACTGCCCATGCACAAGTAAAGGGGTACAAAGGAGTGCCCGTACTTTTGTACACCAACAGGAGCCCCCGGGCCTGGGCCACACATAAGCGCGACACGTTGTTGGGCGAGACCCAGAATGGTGCGCGGGCAGGTGGGGCGGATTCTACCGCAGTAACTCTTCGTCCGCTGGGCTTCCCCACGACCCGCGTTAAACGCGCAACGTGGGGGGGGGGCGTGCGTAACGCGGGTGGCATGCGTGGGGCTGTTCTCGCACGCATGCGGCACATCGTAGTTAATGGGAAAGGAGGTGGCCCGCGCCTTCCCCGTAAAAAGGAATAACCGCGGGCGCGCTGCTCACTTTGCCCCCTCCCCTGCATCTTTTCTAATCTCAGAGCCGCCGCCCCGTTTCTTCCTCCTTCTCGAGCTCTCGCCTTCGCCTGCCGCCGCTGCGTCTCCGCCGTCTTCTGTCTCTTGCTCCCCCCAGCCGCCATGGCGCCAAATCCACCAAGGGCAAGGGAGTGGCCAAGGACGCCGGAGCGACGGAGCCGCCAGAGAGTGCGTTGGCGGCGCAGCGGACGCAGCTCGCCTACTTCCTCTCGACGGTCGACGTGTTCAAGCTTCGGGAGGCCTTCAAACCCCTGTGGGGGGTGAAGATGGGGGGGGGAGACGACGGGGCATCCAGCCACGCGCGTCATCCGCGCCAATTGCCCCGAGGCCGCTTCAAATCGGTACCCTTTCTTTGTCGACTACTTCTCCTGCGGGCTCTGTCCCCCCTTCTCCGACTTCTTCAATGACGTCATGCACACCTACGGCTTCCATCTTTTGGATTTTACTCCGAATGCTGTGGCGTGCATGGCTCTTTTCGCGCACCTCTGCGAGGGCTTCGCCGGGGTGCATCCCAACACGGCGCTCTTCCGCCACTACTTCTTCCCTCGAATCCAACCGGGGGGCGCCATTTCTGGTTGTGTCGCCTGGATCCCACGGGCCAAGGGGGCATACCCGGAGGGCGCCATGAAGGAGAGGTGGGAAGAATGGCGGGGCCGGTGGTGCTGGATTGAAGAGAAGGACCCGCCGAACTTTTGTCGGGTCCGTGACATGCCGCCGGTTCGCCGGGGCGACTAGAGCGACGTTCATGCTGACGATGCGAAGCTCATGGTCGCCACCACCAGGATCCTTCGCCTTACCGAGGCCGGGCTCACCCTTGAGATGATCGGGGCGGATTTCATCCGTCGCCGGATCGCTCCGCTGCATAACAAGGGGAGGCCGGCCTGGCTCTTCATGAACGTCGCCGACATCATGAGGCTTCGCCCCGGCCTCGACCACAACTTCACGGTGATGGGGCACGCTCACTTCTGCCAGCGCCTCTTCCAGCTCAACGTGAACCGCGACGGCAAGGTCGAGCGGACCGGCAAGGCTACGAGGGCCGCCGCGAAGGCCAGCAAGGTCGCCAAGGGGCCCTTGTTCAAGTTGCCGGCAGGAGCGGTCCCGCTGAGCAACAACTCGTGCCCGACCGACATCATCGCCATGATCCCGGACTTCAACGCGCATGGCGTTGACCCGAGCTGGGTCGAGCCAGAGGAAATTTAAGTGCAGGAGTTCTTTGACACCTTGCATGAGGGGTATGTCACTGCCGAGCCGCGGCTCGTCCAGGACACCACCCAGGCGGAGCTAGACTACATCGCCGCCAGGGCGATGGAGGCGAAGCTTGCCGAGGAGGCCGGCAGCGGCGGTGGCGTGGAGGACAAGGCCGCGGCGGAAGCGGAGGAGAAGGAGCTCGCCCAGTGGGCGGAGGCCGCTGGGGAGGTCAGCAGCGCCGGCACCGGGGCTCCTCTCGTCGAGGAGGCGGTCGACGAGTCGTCGTCGGAGGATGCCGAGGCTGTTAACCCTCCGGTCACGAGGAGAGGGCGAGTCCTATGGCGGGCCACTTCTGGCGAGCCGGTACGGCCCGTCAAGGCCGTGCAGCAGCCAAAGTCTGCAGAGGAGTCCGTGCGTCAGACGAGGGCCGCGGTGGCGAAGAAGGTGGTGAAGTCCGCGGTGGCGAAGAAGAAAGCATCCGCCTCCTCTTCATCCAAGCGCGCGCAGACTCCACCCCCTCCCCTCCTCCAGCAGACGTCGACGCGGATGTCACCTTTGACTTCGGGTCCCTCAGCCCAAGGAGGAAGAGGAAGGTAACAGAGGAGGAGGTGGATGACGAGTAAGTATCTTGCTCCTTTATGTCATGTTCGTCTCCTCAATCTGTGCTGTTTGTCTTGACTTGTTCTAATCCTTGCAGGGATGCGGAGACGCTGGCCCAAAAGGTGAAGAGGGCCAAAGCCTCGGCGGGCGGCCAGCCCCCGGCGGGTACTTCGAGGGCACCACTGGTGGTGTTGAGCAGCCCGGATAGCAGCCCCCGGCACAGCCCCGAGCGTAAGTTCATCGCTCACCCCCCGTCACCATGTGTTGGGGGCACGATCTCTTGGTGCTGACCTTGCCGTGGCTGCAGGAGGAGGATAGCAGCAGGAGGAGCCACAGAGGGCCACCCCCAACACGCAGCCCCCGTCGACCACGCCGCCCCGAGGGGCGTCCCTGGCAAGGGCGCCAAGCACCGAGCCCACACACATGGAGGAGGAGGAGAGCTCGGGCGCCGGTGGCTTCGCCTCGGCGCCAAATGTTGGCGGGAAGGGCACCTCTGCTTCCCAGCCCAGCGCTGGTAAGCCATTCGCCTTTCGTCCTTGTTCTTTTTTCTTTCCTTGCTGGCTCTTGGCCTTGGCTTTGTCTCATCCCCTTCTTGGTATCCAGATCGTCCGTCGGCGGACCAGGAGGACGTAGAAGCTATCATCGAGGATGTCGCCAAGGACGCTGCGGCAGAGGCCGAAAAGATCGCCGCTGAGGAGACCGCTAAGGGTGCTGCCGAAGACGCCGCCAAGGGGCCTGCCGGGGAGCCCGACAAGGGGCCTCCCGGGGAGGACGGCAAGGCCGCCACCGAGGAGGAGGTGGTCGATGACCAGCCTTCCTCCTCCGTTGCCTCCAGCTCTGGCAGGTATCTGAGGGTGACTGATGACCTCTTCGTCCACCTCCTAGGGGCGTCCAGCTCCAAGGCGCCCATCGAGGGAGAGATGTTCGACGAAGAGTTGCTTGCTGCCGCCGGGCTCGAGGTCGTCAACGAGCTGAGCGTCGGTGGCGACGGCTCTCAGGAGGAGCGGCTTCTCCAAGCCATGCGCGCCAACTTCCGGAAGCTCCAGGCGCTCCACCGCGCCCGCCTGGACAAGGCCAAGTCCAGGATGGCAACGGTAGACAAAGCGGAGGCGGGCCTTAAGGTGCGCGTCGCCGAGGCGCAGACTTGGTTCCGCCAAGCTAGCGAAGAGCTGTAGGCCGCCCAGGGCGAGCTGGCCAAGCGCGACGTGGAGCTCACCATGAAGCTGGCCGACATCGAGAAGGCCCAGGAGACGGCGGAGAGCTTGGCCGCCGCAGCCGAGGCCGCTCGGACTCAGCACCAGGCCGCGCTGA
Organism: Triticum aestivum; assembly: GCF_018294505.1. Lineage (NCBI taxonomy): Eukaryota > Viridiplantae > Streptophyta > Magnoliopsida > Poales > Poaceae > Triticum > Triticum aestivum. The sequence goes on from NC_057811.1 coordinate 278,968,425, forward strand.
ACTCCCAGGAGGAGCATCTTTCCAAACGCGAGGCGGATATCGACGCCAAACTCCGCACCAAGGATGAGGAGGTGGAGAAACATGTCGTGCTGCAGACCCAAGAGCTGGAGCAGAGGCACAGGGAGGTGCTCGATGCTGGTGGTGGAGCGGGACGAGCTGAAGGGCCAGGCCCTGAAGCTGTCCCAGGAGAAGGATACGCTCAACGGCGCCCTGACGGAGGCGTAGGGCACGGCCGTCAGCAGGGCCGGGGAGCTCTCCGAGGCTAACAACTCCATCAAAGACCTCAAGCTGAAGCAGGAGGGTCTCGAGGGGATTCTGTTGGAGAGCAAGGCCCGGGAGGAGATCCTGGCCAAGGATCTGGAGGCCGAGAAGCTGCAGCGGAAGAACGAAGCCGCCAGCCACAAGGATTTTGTGGAGGGCGAGAATCGCTGGAACAGCCGCCTCGAGGACGTTGCCGGCAGGATCACCACGCAGCTGGGTACCATGGGGATGCCAAATGTGAGGTACGCCCCGGAGCGCAGTGGGACTACCAACGCCAAGCTGACCCTATTCTTCGAGGGTGTTCTCGGGGCCCTGGAGCAGTTCCACTCTAACAGTGCGGCTTTACTGGCCGACGAGAACCGAAGGCTCCGCCGGGGTGCCATGACCAAGGTCCTCACCAAGGTGGCGTACTGGAACCCCACCCTTGACTTCGACGCCGCCCTGGAGAGCTTGCTGGAGGGTACTGACCTTGCGTCGCTCAAGGAGCGTATCGAGCCCATCATCAGCCTCATGGACGGAATTCAAAGGGTAGAGGGCCAGCGCCGGGTTAGGCACCCCGTTTCTTATCGCCGCTGCAGGTTCATGACCAAGACAATTTCTATCCTTAGTTAGAACCGCGGCAACAATTTGATGTAATATAACTCTACAGTACTTTTGATACAATGCATGTTATTTTCCTGTTTGATTTTCCTTTGTATGTCCACCCTACGTTAACCGGGTAGGCTTGCCGGTGCGTAAACCCAGGGCGACGTCTTCAGGACAGATCCCCATTGGCCTGTCGGGCATGCTTGCTGCTGGGCAAATCACCTTACCGCCCTTAACGCGGCCGCTCGAACTGTCGAGCTTGACTCGAGTAAGAATCGAGAGCGTTGCCAAGTGCGGAAGGCTACCCTGCCACTCTCGACGCGGCCGCTTGAGCTGTTGAGTGGACTCGAAACAGAACAAGGGCGTTGCCAATTGCGGGAGCACCCCTTTGCGTGGAGGTTTTCCATACATAGGCAGGATCTTTGAAGACATATTCAAGATCAGATGAGGATTAGAAGACGACGATTCTTGGCAAGATCCTTGCCGAGGAAGGCCACCGACACCCGGTAAGGCCCTTGCCGGGGACGACAGCGCGCCACGGCAAGACCCTTGCCGGGCCACGCGGCGAGACCCTTGCCGGGCCACCCGGCAAGGCCCTCGCCAAGGATGCCAGCGGGCCACCGCCAGGCCCGCGCCAACCAAGCTTCCACCACCATTCACATGCAGCTGCCAGCCCAACCAGCTGGGCGGGCACCTGCGTGGCAACATGCAGCTCCCAGGCCAACTCATCGAGCGCCTGCGTGGCGGCATGTAGATCTTTGTGATGGCTCCGCCACTGCGCCACTGAAGCTGCCTGCCTGCCTACATGGCACCATGCGCCTCACTGGCCAGGGCGCGTGTCAAGGCGAGGAGGAGCGGCGACGGACGGGACGGGCCTCGCCCCGGTCCCCAATAAAGCAAGGGGACACCTAAGCTACGCATTAAATGCGTCTTGTCCTGTAATACGAGCGATAAGCTCAGGGCACTGTACGCCTTTCCACCTCCTGTGTGCCACTGTGGCAGCCCCTTCCGACTATAAAAGGAGGCCCATGGCATACTGGAGAAGGATTCGGCTCTTTCGAACCACGCACTGACCACAGCTAATTCGAGAGCTCAAGAACTCTCTGAAATACACCCACCAAAGCAGGACTAGGGTTTTACGCATCCTCGCGGCCCGAACCTGGGTAAACGATCCTTGTGCTGTCTACTAGCCCTGCTCTTCTCGCAACCCCGCGCCCCGGCAACCGTAGTAGGGATTCTTGTGATCCCATAGGTGTCGTTTCGCACCGACACGCAGTGATGACATCATAAATGTTTTCTGGATTTTAAATAAATCTAAATGATTTATTTATTTTCAGAAAATGTCCGAAACTTCTAAAAATCATAGAAAATAATCTATAGCTTAGATTTAAAAGATATATAGATGAAAAAATATTAGAAAAATTCAAGGAATCTGTTTATGGCGTTTCCATGCATGTTTGAACAAGTTTACCTACTATCAGGTCAAATCAAATAAATGCCATTTTATATGTTTCTTTTGAAGTGCAAATTTGAATCTATGATTCAAATGAACTTCAACTAACATGGTAGCAATTTGCATTAGCTCAAATCACAGCATATTGCCATTTCACATTCATGCATCATATTGTTGCATTGCATAGATTGTGTTCCTTTTCTGTTTGCCAGTATTTGTCCCCTCACAGTGGACGTAGTTTCGATGATTAGTTCGATGACACCGATGAAGAGCTATACCATCTTCAGAAGTGCCAGGCAAGCAAAAACCCCATTGAACATTCCGATACAATTCCACTCTCTCGCTCTTTCTCTCTTTTACTACATTAGGACAACAACGTTTCAACTGTTACATGCTCCGGTAGTTGAACCCATTCCTCTGCATGACCTGTCTTTGCCACAGTAAATAGATGAAACCCACTAGCATGAGTAGGAGTTGTTTGAGCCATGATGTGCCTATTCATTTTTGCTTTCTTGTCATGCCTGCTATTGCTTAGGGTTGTGTCAGGTCTGATTCATCAGGGATGAATTGGAATGTGGTCATCATGTCCTATTGTTGAGAGCTAAGTGTGTGAACACGATTTGGTAAAGGTAGCCGTGAGAGGCCATGTAGGAGTACATGGTGGGTTATCTCACCGAAACCGTCCTCAGGAACTGAGTTCTGTGTTTGTGATCCAAGAACAGCTACTACCATACGTTGGGCCCTGAAATATGACCCCGATCGACTTATTAACCCCCCTGTCATCTGTCCAGGAGTTGCAAGTAGTTTCTGGTGTTTGTAGTATGCTGGAGGCCATGCATAGCGCTGACCCTAGGGGTGGGCTATGATGTGGTAGGCAAGTGGCACGGTGTACCGGGGCACCCGTTTGGTGGGCTCGGGAACCCTGCACACATCGTTTGGGGCCGTAGTGGAAACCTCGACCGGACTCCCTGCGGATGGAACCTGATGAATAGGCGATAAACTTGGACTAGAGACTTGTGTGGTTAGTCAGGTCATGGTCTACACCCACGTGGGCTTTCGCTTGAAGTCTACCGAGCACATGTCATGTGCAGACGCTAAATGGTGGAAACATGTGTGAAGAAGTACACCCCTGTAGGGTTATAAATGATCTATTCGAATAGCCGCATCCGCAGTAATGGACTACTGGGTTGCTTATACAGTTCATAGACAAGTGAATAGTGGATACCCTAAAAATGCGCAAGATAAGCGTGAGTGCTATGGATGGCCTTCTCGTAGGGAGACGGGAGCAGATCCATAGTGGTGTATTGATATGGTGAATATGTGGACTCGTGTGCGCCACCTCAAAGAGTTATCAGCAGTCGTAGTACAGGATAGCCACTGAGTCAAAGCTGGCTTGCTTGAGTTAAACTCCACCACCCATTTGTTGCTACAGATGCATATGTAGCTAGTTCTGATGTAAGTCTTGCTGGGTACATTTGTACTCACGTTTGCTTAATTTATGTTTTTGTAGAGATACTTCGGTCTCACTAGTAGTTTCGCGTGGACTTCGATGTTTAGCTTGTTACCAGCTACGATCTTTAACCCTTGGGAGGGTCATGTAGATAGTCAGGCTCTAAAGCCTTCTTCCTTTTCAGATGTCTGTACCCAGACATGTTTATGCTTTGCCTGTATGCTCTGTATGTTGGGTCATGTGACCCATGATTGTAATCCTTACTATGTATGACTCTTCAGAGCCTTTTGAATAATACTTTGAGTCATAGAGTTTTGTTGTGATGCCATCTTGTATTTGCACATATCGAGCATATTGTGTGTATGATTTTGAAATGCTTGGTATGTGTAGGATCCGACAACCTAGTTGTTTATTCTTGGTAGCCTCTCTTATGGGCAAATGTCTCCTAGTGCTTCCACTGAGCCATGGTACCTTCCTACTGCTCCGAAACACTTAGGCTGGCCGGCATGTGTGCTTCTTCGTTCCTATGTCTGTCCCTTCGGGGAAATGTCAGACATTGTTCATTTAAGTCCTTCTAGCTTGCTACGACTTGGGTCATACGTTGATGATCGACACGTTCGTTGTTGGGTCATGTATGCCTGTCCCTGTAAGTTAGTGCCACTTTGGATTCAGGACTAGTCATGTCGGCCCGGGTTCTCTGTCATATGGATGCTAGTGACACTATCATATACATGAGCCAAAAGGCGCAAACGGTCCCGGGCCAGGTAAGGTGGCACCCGTGGGAATACTGTGCGTGAGGCTGCAAAGTGATATGATGTGTTACATGCTAGGTCGGTGTGACTTAGGATCGGGGTCCCGACACGCGGGCCATGTGTCGAAGTAGCACTTCCCCTCAGGCACACGAGCTGCGTATGTCGGATATCCTAGATCCTTCGAGGCCAGTAGGCTTTTCTTAGTTGACAACACATGGTCGTGCAGTCTCCTGAGATCCCCTAATATTGCCTCCAATGGTTTCGGCGGTAGCATCGGCTCGCCCATGACATGGAACATGGCCGCACCTTTGACAGGTACACGCTCTTAAAAATCCGCCGTATGCTACTATGTGCTCTGGCTTGTTTGTAGGCAACAGAGCCTCTCTTTCCCGATCTCTTCTTCTCCTTTTTCTTGGGCAGACCTTCCAGACCCTTCCTTAACCCCTGCCCCAGTGTTGTCTTGCTAAGCACTGTACGACCCTCGGCTAGTTGAGCCTGTGTTTTGTGAGGATTGCATGAAGAGAGACTTCTTGCAATCCCTGCTAGGAAGTTCTTGCCCGGGCAGATCATCCATATCCTCATCAGCATGCTGATAGCCCGAGTCGTCATATGGCTGACTCATCATATCTAAGTCACCGTCATAGGCGCCTGTATTGAGGAACCGAAGAGGGTCCTCCTCAATCTCATCATCCATTCTTTGTTCTACGGGGCGATTACATTAGCCACTATTGGCCCCCCTTCATCACGTCGTCTGCCGCTCTCACCTTGCACTACAAGCGCTGGTAATTGCATAGGCGGGGTGGTGGTGTTCATACCTGCTTGTTGATGTGTGGTTATTGGTGTGCTCTCGGCCGGCTCTAGACAAAGAAGATTCTTCGGCCATAGCAACACTCAACCCTTGTTGTTTCCAATCCGCGGTGGGGTCTCGTCGTCCTCTCCCCCTAGCCATACTGGAGGAGGCAAATCCTCTGCCCCGATTTCACACTCAACAAGGTAACCCTGAAGTGCCCACCGGGCATCAGCTGGCTGTGGAACGTGAGTTCTAAGGGCTTCATTATCACCCTCTTTCCCACGTCCACCTTCTGGCCTTTGATCAAGTAGAGTATGGTGCACGGGGTTTTGTTGGCCGGCAAACACATGTCGTGGCGTAAAACATCTGAAAGGCGACGAAAATGGAATATTCTAGATATATGTTGGTGCGACATGTAATTACCGTGAGGGTGTCGAGCTCAGCCAAAGACGAAGGCCCACCTAGTGTGCCAGAGACTGCGGACGGCTTACTATGAGCTGGTGCGGGTGCGGGAGCAGGCGCATTTGCATGAGGAGGTGATGGTGCGGTGGTGTTGTTCACCGAGTTCCTCTCGACAAACCTGGGCATGGGGAAATCATCTATCGTCTTGTCTGGATTTTCCTTCGTCCAGTTGATGATAGCCGGGATCAAGTTAGTAGCGAAATCATTTCTGCATGCATGTACAGCTGCATCGACTGCCTGCTGTAGCAACTCCTTTTTCTCCTCGGCTGCTTTTTTCGTGTCCTCAGCTATTTTTTTCTCGAATTCAAGCTACACCTTCTCGTCGATGTCCTCCTGACTAAACTTTTTTTTCTGCTTCTTGGCCTCCGGGCCCTTGTTGTAAAAGACCTTCCACGTGGCATCATATCCGGCGCCGTGCGCATGTCCATATTGCGGCCGCTGGGCCAAAAGGAGTCCCTTAACTTCGTTTAAGGCCCGGTTGAGAGGGGGTGTCCCACTTGGGCCTCATCGATGAAGACTGGCTTTCGGCTGCAAGCTGGTGTTGCTTCTCCTGTAGAACGAACATGAACCATTTACGAATGCGTAGTCGACTTGATCAGAAGCTAAATGTAAGGTGGTAAAAGAATAGTTACCAGTATTCTAATCAATTTCCTCGTGATTGGGTCCGTGTAAAAAATCTTCTTTTCCTTGTCCCACTTTTAGCGGGCCCTGATGAAGTCATGCTCCAAGGGGTTGGTGAACTTCGCGAAGGGGTCTGGGAGACCCACGGCTTCACGTTTCGCGTCCTCCTTATCCCATATGGACCGTTTGCCAAGGTAGCCAAGGCTTCTGAGGTGATGCTTCCCCGTGTTGCTTTGCTGAAGGCTCTTGAATTTCGCAGCCTTAGCCTTGGCTACCTCGGTAGCGCAAGTGTCCTTGAACTTTTGGAACTCCTCTTCCATAAGTGTTGGATTTTCCTCCAGAATCTTGGACAGGGGTTCCTAAGCCTCAATAGGTCATTTCACCCTCCCTTTCCAGGAGGCCAAATCATTGCTAAACATGCCCATGTCGTTATTGTTAATCTTTTTCATCTTTGGATCATCCCACGGTTGTTCTATGCTCAGTGGCGAAGCCACGTTATACCTGTGTAGTCAAGCGACTACACAAGATTTTCGTGAGTCCATGAGCCCCACCACATTAGGCCCGTCTAATTAGCATTTGTTTTGTAAAACAATTAGCTAGGCCATAGCAAAAATTACCTCCTTGGTTCCTTAGTGGATCGGGAAATATCCTAAAATCACATACTTTTCTCCTTAAATTTCTCTAACTTCCCAACTTCTAGATCGTGTATCCCAAGAAAGGAACTTCTAAATCGTGTGTTGCGAAGAAAAAAAACCTTCTCGATTGTGCATGTCTCAATGTCTCGCCAGAGCATGGCAACCGCCGTGAGCCGCAACCTCCTCCCGTCATCCCGCCGGCGATCTTTGGTCAGGGTGTGAGCCATGAGGCGTGGAAACCTCCGGCCATCCATGGCCGCGAACGACACCGATGCACTATACAGAGAGCCGCAAGCGACGCAATATCCAGCACCCGCAGGCACCGATTAATCCAGACTGAATTGATCTATATATAGTCCAATATTGCTGCCAGTATACTAATCAAACACCAGGACGTTCCCATACATCTGTAAGTTCCATCATTTCAGTGCGTTATCTTCCTTCTGTAGCCTCCAGGCCTCTTTCAATTTTCCTCTCTTACGAGCAATAGTACAATTTGGATGCAAGAGAAGTTTTTTCTATTAAGAATCAGAATTGTAGATCCAATTTTGTTCTCTCACCGATGTTGTTGTCCATATACATATCAATGATCACAAAGGGCTTGCTACAATAAATAAACATGTTCGCAATAAAGTAGGTTTTTTCATGTTTATAATCAGCCTACTAAAATCATCATTAGAGAAGTTTGACATCACAGATTTACGATCCTGGCACCGCCACTATCTATCCTATCATCCCGGTTGGGGAACTTGAATCTCTTGTGGAACTTCGTGATAACCCACAAGTATATGGGATCGCAACAGTTTTCGAGGGTACAGTATTCAACCCAAATTTATAGATTCGACACAAGGGGAGCCAAAGAATACTTGTAAGTATTAGCAGTTAGGTTGTCAATTCAACCACACCTAGAGATTAATTATCTGCAGTGAAGTGATCAGTAGCAAAGTAGTATGATAGTTTTGATAATAGTAGTGACAGCAATAATAACGGTAACAGTGATAGCAGTAGTTTTGTAGCAAGTGCAACAGTAACAAAGCAGTAGTAACTTAGCAAGATCAATATATAGGAAAATCGTAGGCATTGGATCGGTGACTTGTTGGATGATATTCATCATGAGACAGTTATAACCTAGGGCGATACGACACTAGCTCCACTTCATAAATATAATGTTGGCATGTATTCCATAAATAGTCACACATGATTATGGAAAGAACTTGCATGAAATCTTTTGTCCTACCCTCCCGTGGCAGTGGGGTCCTATTGGAAACTAAGGGATATTAAGGTCTCCTTTTAATAGAGAACCAGAACAAAGCATTAACACATGTTGAATACATGAACTCATCAAACTACGGTCATCAGCGGTAGCGGTCCCGACTATTGTCACTCCGAGGTTGCCGGATCATAACACGTAGTAGGTGACTATAACTTCCAATATCGTATCTAGAACATGGATATAATGGTGATAACATAAACAATTCAGATCTGAAATCATGGCACCCGGGCCCAAAGTGACAAGCATTAATCATGGCAAAGTAGTAGCAACATCAATCTGAGAACATAGTGGATACTAGGGATCAGGCCCTAACAAAACTAACTCGATTACATCATGAATCTCATCCAACTTCTCATCGACCAGCGAACCTACGAAGGAATTACTCACTCCCGATGGGGAGCATCATGGAATTGGCGATGGAGAAGGGTGCTGATGATGAAGATCGAAGATCCCCCTCTCCGGAGCCCCAAACAGACTCCAGATCTGGCCTCCCGATGAAGAACAGGAGACGACGGCGGCTCCGTCTCGTGGAACACGATAATTCTTTCTCCCTGATTTTTTTGGAAAAATAGGATTTTATAGTGTCGGCTTTAGCGTCTGCGGGGCCACGAGGCGGGGACAACCCACCTGGGTGCGCCTGGGGGTGCAGGCGCGCCCTGGTGGGTTGTGCCCACCAAGGTGCCCCCCTCCGATGGTTCTTGGCTCCAGAAATTCTCTTTTATTATATAAAAAATCGTCGCAAAGTGTCCTTCCATTCCGAGAACTTTTATTTCTGCACAAAAACAACACCATGGTAGTTCTGCTGAAAACAGCGTCAGTTCGGGTTAGTTTCATTTCAATCATGCAAATTAGAGTCCAAAACAATAGGAAATGCGTGAGGAAAAGTAGATACGACGGAGACGTATCAAATCCCACAAGCTTAAACCTTTGCTTGTCCTCAAGCAATTCAGTTGATAAACTGAAAGTGAAAAAGAAAAACTTTTACGAACTCTGTTGCTCTTGTTTGCATAAATAAGCATAAACATCACCCAGGTTTTCAGGCAATATTATAACTAACCATGCCGACAATAACTCGTAAAATAATATATTAACTCATATCAATGACATAATCATCTAGCGAGCAATAATAAGATATCTCGAACAGCATCACGTTGTCAAAACAACCATGATATAATATGACAATAGTGGTATCTCGCTAGACCTTTCTGAGACCGCAAAACATAAATGCAGAGCACCTCCAAAGTTCAAGCAGCGACTAAACATTGTAATTCATGGTAGAAAAGATCCAGTCATGATGCACCCAACATTAGCTACACACAATGCACAAGCATGACATCAGTGCTCTCAGGTTCTGGCGCTTATTTTAGAAGGCGATGAGTCTGATGACACAAGATAAAAGTAAATAGATAGTTCCTTCGCAGAGGGAAGCAGTGATTTAAAGCGGTGCCATAGCTCAAGTTGTTAAAACAGAGGTAAATGATATTTTGAGAAATATACCCTTTTTGTTTACTTCGTGACCATCAATTATCAATATCTTCCATCCTAAACACATTAGTAGCGGTTCCCAAGCGGTAAAGTAAAGGTTATGACTCCATAGGAGTTTTTGTTTGATTATTTGTAAGCTCTTTTCTGTTTGCAGTTTGGGACTGGGAATCCCTATTACTGCCCCTTTCTCGCGCAATGGCGAGTGAATAAACACGCGTCCTGAGAATAATCCGCTTAGCATGGAAGATACCGACTACCACCTATCGTTATATGAACAATCCAGGCACACAAAAAGGATATTTATTTGAAATTTTTAGAGATGGCACATGCAAATTTACATAGGACGGCAGGGTAATACCGCATATAGGTATGTATGGTGGACTCATCTGGAATAACTTGGGTTCAAGGCTTTTGATGTACAAGCAGAATTCCACTTAGTACACACGAAGGCTAGCAAATAGGTTGAGAACCGGCCAGCTAGAGAGCAAGAACGGTCATGAACATGCATTATGCATAAGTAACATTGGACACTGATACGTCTACAACGTATCTATAATTTATGAAGTATTCATGCTGTTATTTTATCATTCTTGGATGTTTTACAATCATTTTAGAGCAACTTTATATCATTTTTTGGGACTAACCTATTGACCCAGTGCCCAGTGCCACATGATGTTTCTTGCTTGTTTTTTACATCGCGGGAAATCAATATTAAACGGAGTCCAAACACCGCGAAACTTTTTGTGGATTTTTTATGGACTAGAAGACCACCAATGGGCTAGGGCAGCACCTCGGGGGTGTGCCCCGAGGGGGCACAACCCACCAGGGCGCGCCTGGGTGGGTTGTGCCCACCTCGGTGGCCTCCCGCACCCCCTCTTTACCCTGTAAATTCACAAATATTCTGAAGACCCTCGGGGTTAACCTAGATCAGAAGTTCCGCGGCCGCAAGGCTCTGTAGCCACCAAAAACCAATCTAGATCCCGTTCCGGCACTCTGCCGGAGGGGGGAATCATCTCGGGTGGCCATCTTCATCATCCTGGCGGCCACCACGATGAGGAGGGAGTAGTCCACCCTCATGGCTAAGGGTTTGTACCAGTAGTTCTATGTTTAATCTCTCTCTCTCATGTTCTTGAGATGTCATGATCTTGATGTATCGCGGGCTTTGTTAATATAGTCGGATCATATCGTGTTTTCCCCTCTCTATCTTGTTCCGATGAATTGAGTTTTTTCCTTCGAGATTTCTTTGTTATCGGATTGAATACTTTTATGGATTTTAGAACACTTGATATATGTCTTGCAATTGAATACTCGTGGTGACCATGGGGTATTGTATTGATTCACTTGATATATGTTTTGGCACTCAACTCGCGGATTCCCGAGGTGACATTGGGGTAATCTATGCATAGGGGTTGATGCACATTCTTGTCTTTGTTTCTTCAGTAGAAATCTTGGGGCACTCTTTGAAGTTCTTTGTGTTGGATTGAATATTATGAATCTGAATTTTCTTTGGTGTTATTTTAGTGCAAATTCTTGGTTAGATTGATCGGAAGGAATAGCTTCGTGTTATTTTAGTATGAACTCTAGGATAGATTGATCGAAAAGAATAGCTTTGAGGTGGTTTCCTACCCTAAAAACAATTCCGTCTTATGTTCTCTGCTAGATATGAACTTTGGAGTGAGTCCTCATTGCATGTTGAGGGACGGTTATATGATCAATTATATTAGCATTGCTGAGAGATTGCACTAGTGAAAGTACGGACCCTAGGCCTCATTTTCAAGCATTGCAATACCGTTTTTGTTCCCGTTTACTATTCGCTACCTTGCTATTTTTATTTATTCAGATTATAAAAATATATTTCTACCAACAATATTACACTTTTATGACCATATCTTCGCCGAACTAGTGCACCTATACAATTTGCCATTGTATTGGGTGTGTTGGGAACACAAGAGATTTCTTGTATTTGGTTGCAGGGTTGTTTGAGAGAGACCATCTTCATCCTACACCTCCCACGGATTGATAAACCTTAGGTCATCCACTTCAGGGAAAATTGCTACTGTCCTACAAAACTCTACGCTTGGAGGCCCAACACGAGTCTACAATAATAAAGTTGCGTAGTAGACATCAAGCTCTTTTCTGGCACCGTTGCCGGGAGGTTAGGAAAGCGGCACTCACAACCCGTCAACTAAGCTCTTTCCTGGCGCCATTGCCGGGGAGGTGAGTGCTTGAAGGTATATCTTTAGATCTTGCAATTAAATCTTTTAGTTTCTTGTTTTATCACTAGTTTGGTTTGTAAAATAAAACTACATAAAAAATGGAATTGAGGTTCATCATATTATTGATCATCTTTATAATATCTTTCTTGAAAATGATGGTTCGGAAAATTGTGCTCAATTTTTAGAAGAAGAAGTCAATAAAATGTTTGGCACAAAATATTTGAATGATGAGCATGATTGCAATGTTTAGTATGAATTCTTTGAGTATCCATGATGCTAATGATATGCAAAGCCATAAGATCGGGGATGCTATGTTTGATGAAGATGATATTTTTAGTCCCCCAAGATTTGATGTGCAAGTTTTTTATAATGATTGCATGCCTCCTATTTATGATGATTATAATGATGAATGTGGATTTGTAGAGGTCATGACTTTATTCAGTGATGAATCCACTATTTTGGAAGATGTTGCAACTGACTATGACAACAAAGTTGCTATTTATGATGATTATGGTGATGACATGTATGCTATAAAGAATGATGATAATCATGAAACTTGTCATCATGATTTTAATTTTCACTCCCATGATAGTTATTTTGTTGAGTTTGCTCCCACAACTATTGATGACAATAAATTTGCTTATGTGGAGAGTAACAAAATTTCTATGCTTATGCATCATGAAAAGAGATTTATGTGATAGCTATATTGTTGAATTCATTCATGATGCTACTGAATATTATTTTGAGATAGGAATATATGCTTCTACATATTTCAATAATATCAAGTTTCCTCTCTTTTTGTTGAAAGTTTTGAAGTATTGCTTGTTTCTCCTTCCTATGCTAGTTGATTCTTGCTCGCATAAATTATTTGCTCACAAAATCCCTATGCATAGGAAGTGGGTTAGGCTTAAATGTTCTTGCCATGTGATTCATCATGCTCTTTTTCGTGTTTCAATTACTATTCTTATGCGAGGATCATTGAAATCATCAAGCCTAGCTAAGAAGGCACTAAAGAAAAGCGCTTGTTGGGAGACAACCCAACAGTTTTACCTACTGTTTTTGTGTGTTCACATGATTATTCTACTGTAGTGATCAGGTTTTATTGCTTTTATATCAATAAAGTCCCAGGTAAAGCCTTTGGGATCATCTTTGGTGATAGTTGATTTGATCTTGCTGAAAAACAGAAACTTTTGCGCTCAGGAAAACAATTCTCATTTTTAACAGAAGCGTGATAAAATGCTAATTCTTTTTGCAGAAGATTAATAGAAAAATTTCCCAGGTTTTCCTATTTGTTCAGGACTTTTGGAGTAGCAGAACTATGGTTGGAGTACAGATTACTCCAGACTGTTCTGTTTTTGACAGATTCTGTTTTCAATGCGTAGTTTGCTTGTTTTCTAGTTTCCATGGCTTCTATTGCTCAATATAAACTGTGGAAATGATATGACACAGTAGTAATTGTGTGAGAACAATTATGAATCTTGTCTTTTACAGTACCAAAGTGAAATGGTTTGCTCTTTATCATACTAACCTATCTCACGAAGTTCCGTTAAGTTTTGTGTGATTGAAGTTTTCAAGTTTTGGGTAAGATGTCGATATGAGGAGAATAAGGAGTGACAAGACCCTAATATTGGGTATTCCCAAGGCACCCCAAGGTGATATTCAAGGAAGATCCAAGAAACTAAGCTTGGGGATGCCCCGGAAGGCATCCCCTCTTTCGTCTCCAACATTATCGGTAACCTCACTTGGAGCTATGTTTTCATTCATCACATGATATGTGTTTTTATTGGAGAATCAATTTATTTAGTTAGGATTTTCTTTCTGTTATTTATAATAATGTTTTTTATCTTTTATTTCAATAAAAGTGGCATTGATAGCCTTTGCCATGCTTATTTTGCAAGTCTACATGTTGCTGTTTCAAAACAGAAAGTTTATCGATGTTGCAAAAATTCCCTAGAAAACTCAGAATATGATAAAATGTTGAAACTTCTTGCAAAATAAGCTCTGATAAATTTTCTAAAGAGTGGTAATTTTTTCATAATTTGGGAGTTGAATAGGTATTGATACTCTTGCAATCTTTACAGACTGTACTGTTTTGGGCAGATTGCTGTTATGTTTGCAATGTTTGCATATGTTTGCTTGTTTAATGATTCCATTTGAGGATAGGAATATTAAATATGCAAAGGTGTTTAGTTAGTAATTTGCTACAGTAGAGAATGATAAGGTTTTTGCATTGGTTTATACTAACTTATCTCACGAGTTCTTATTGAGTTTTGTGTGGATGAAGCTTTTGAGATTTAGGAAAACCGTGATATAAAAAGAATTAAGGAGACACAAAATCTCAAGCTTGGGGATGCCCAAGGAATCCCAAGATAATATTTGAAGATGTCTCAAGCATCTAAGCTTGGGGATGCCCCGGTAGGCATCCCACCTTTCTTCTTCAACAATTAGCGGTTAGTATCGGTTGAGCCTAAGTTTTTGCTTCTTCACAGGATGTGTGCTATTCTTGGAATGTCATTTTATTTTGTTTTTCTTGCTGTTTTAATAAAATGCATAGATCTTAAAGGTTTTAAATAAAATATAGTCCTCAAATAGTTACCAGGGAGGCTAGGTAAGCGGCACGCACATCCCGTCAATGAAGCTCTTTTCTTTGGAATTGCTCTAGTGCTTCACTTATATCTTTTTGAGCACGGTGTGCTTTAGTATTTTTGAAGAAATTCTCTCTTGCTTCACTTAAATTAATTTGAGAGAAAGAAATATTATTCTCATGATCTTCATTTATATCTTTTTTGGGCAACTTGTCATTTACTCTTGTGCTTCACTTATATCCTATGAGTAAATTGTTGAATAAATTGAATGTCATGAAGTTGAAATCATATCATGCCTAGTTTTAGCTTCACATTGGGTTTAGAACGTGAAATATTTTGAGGCTAGACAATCTCAGTATTGGTCATACAAGCAATTCACGAATATTTAGTATAAGGAAGACAACCTTTCCATGCAAATACACTATCTTGGCAATCTTTTGTGATTGTGAGCCTCCATCAAAATATTATATGCCAAAATTGTTGACGTTGGACAAGGAAGACAACGTAATGATTTATGTTTGTTCATATTCGCACAGAAGTTATATTGTCATAGATCCTTCAACATGTGGTGCCTGCCCCCATCTTTGCTAGCCAAAAATTCCGCACCAAGTAGAGATACTACTTGTGCATCCAAAAACCCTTAAACCGAAATCTTATTTTCAAGAGTCCACCATACCTAACTAGGGATTGAATAAGATCCTTCAAGTAAGTTGTCATCGATGCAATAAGGCAATAAAAATTGCTTCTAAAAGTGTTAGATCATTTAGTGTAAGAGAAAAATGAGCGTTGTACGAACTTGTGATGGCAAAGAATAAAAGCGACAAACTGCATAATAAAGGTTGCTATCATAAGGGGCAATATAACGTGACGTTCTTTTACACTAAGGGGTTGAGCATACAAATAAATAAGCGCATGGCAACCTCTGCTTCCCTCTCCGAAGGGCCTATCTTTTACTTTTATGTATTTACTTTTATGCAAAGAGTCAAAGTTTTTCTCTCTATTCCTTTTTATTTGTCTCCTTTGGTAAGCATCATGTGGTGAGGAAAGATCTAGGCACATATGTCCAATTGAATCTGGGTAGCATGAGTTATTATTGTTGACATCACCCTTGATTTGAATACGTTGGGAGGCAAAACAATAAGCCCCTATCTTTCTATGTGTCCTGTTGAAAAGTTTTGCTCATGTGTATGCGGTGAGTGTTAGCAATCATAGAAGACTATATGATGGTTGAGTACGTGGAGCTCTTACTACTCTGTTGAATAAGTTGAATTACAATTGCTTGGTGACTGAGAACATAGGTTGTTGAGTTTCAAGAGAATTCATTGTCTGAACCTTAACACGTGAATTGGTTGCTACTATAACATGAGAGGTTTTATAAAAAAAATTGTTGTTATGATGCTAGGAAAAGTGATTGAAATTATCATTGATCAAACTTATGCACTTTGCTAGCATTCACACTTCATAAATTCTTTCTTTCATCATTTACCTACTCGATGACGAGTAGGAATTAAGCTTGGGGATGCTGATATGTCTCCAACGTATCTATAATTTATGAAGTATTCATGTTGTTATTTTATCATTCTTGGATGTTTTACAATCATTTTATAGCAACTTTATATCATTTTTTGGGACTAACCTATTAACCCAGTGCCTAGTGCCAGTTGCTGTTTTTTGCTTGTTTTCTACATCGCAGGAAATCAATATCAAACGGAGTCCAAACACCGCAAAACTTTTTGTGGATGTTTATGGACCAGAAGACCACCAATGGGCTAGAGCAGCACCTGGGGGGTGCCTCGAGGGGGGCACAACACACCAGGGCGCGCCTGGGGGCCCATGCACGCCCAGGTGGGTTTTGCCCACCTCGGTGGCCTCCCGCACCCCCTCTTTACCCTATAAATTTACAAATATTCTGAAAATCATCAGGGTTAACCTAGATCAGAAGTTCCACCGCCTCAAGGCTCTGTAGCCACTGAAAACCAATCTAGACCCCATTCTGGCACTCTGCCGGAGGGGGGAATCATCTCTGGTGGCCATCTTCATCATCCCAGCGGCCACCACGAGGAGGAGGGAGTAGTCCACCCTCGAGGCTGAGGGTTTGTACCAACAGTTATGTGTTTAATCTCTCTCTCTCTCTCTCACGTTCTTGAGATGTCACGAGCTTGATGTATCACAGGCTTTGTTAATATAGTTGGATCATATGGTGTTTTCCCCTCTCTATCTTGTTGTGATGAATTGAGTTTTTTCCTTTGAGATTTCGTTGTTATTGGATTGAATACTTTTAAGGATTTGAGAACACTTGATATATGTCTTGCAATTGAATGCTCTTGGTGACAATGGGGTATCATATTGATTCACTTGATATATTTTTTGGCACTCAACTCGTGGATTCCCGAGGTGACATGCGGTAATCTATGCATAGGGGTTGATGCACGTTCTTGTCTTTGTTTCTCCAGTAGAAATCTTGGGGCACTCTTTGAAGTTCTTTGTGTTGGATTGAATATTATGAATCTGAATTTGCTTTGGTGTTATTTTAGTACAAAATCTTGGTTAGATCGATCGGAAAGAATAGCTTCGTGTTATTTTAGTACGAACTCTAGGATAGATTGATCGGAAAGAATAGCTTTGAGGTGGTTTCGTACCCTACAAACAATTCCGTCTTATGTTCTCCGCTAGATAGGAACTTTGGAATGATTCTTCGTTGCACGTTGAGGGACGGTTATATGATCCAATTATATTAGCATTGTTGAGAGATTGCACTAGTGAAAGTACGGACCCTAGGCCTCATTTTCGAGCATTGCAATACCGTTTTTGTGCCCATTTACTATTTGCTACCTTGTTTTTATTTATTTATTCAGATTATAAAAATATATTTCTACCATCAATATTACACTTTTATGACCATCTCTTCGCCGAACTAGTGCACCTATACAATTTGCCATTATATTGGGTGTGTTGGGAACACAAGAGATTTCTTGTATTTGGTTGCAGGGTTGTTTGAGAGAGACCATCTTCATCCTACACCTCCCACGGATTGATAAAGCTTAGGTCATCCACTTGAGGGAAAATTGCTACTGTCCTACAAAACTCTACGCTTGAAGGCCCAACATGAGTCTACAAGAATAAAGTTGCGTAGTAGACATCAGACCCTAGCATGAGTAGGATATGAACACCATTAACATAAATATCATAGAGGCTATTTTTTTGATTCAACTACATGCATGAACATGTGCCAAGTCAAGCCACTCGAACATTCAGAGGAGGATACCATATCATCATACTACATCACAATCATTTTAAGGCAATGTCGACATCCAAGATAATTCATTATCCAGTGCTAGCTACTTATGCATGTCATGAGAAACTATAATCACTAATTGTTATTGCAAACATGTTTAATCATAATGAGCTGAATCATGGATACTAGGTTAAACATATTTACAAAAACAGAACAAGTCGAGTTCATACCCGTTTCTCTCTGCCACAACCAGTTCATCTAATATCGTCATTATTGCCTTTCACTTGCACGACCGAATGATATGAAAATAATAATAGTGCAAGAGTGACGTGGACTAAGCTGGAATCTGCAAACATTTTATTCAACAGGAGAAGACAAGGTAAATTAGGCTCTTTGTTAGATCAAGAATTATGCAAATGAGAGCCACTCAACATTTTCATCGTGGTCTTCTCCTCGTTATGACTCAACAAAAGAAAAGAAATTCAGAGAAACACACTGAAATATTTTTGGAGTTTTTGGTTTTCTAGAAACAAAGCGAATAAAAGGGAAAAGCAAAAATGAGAAAACTATTTACACAGGAAAGCTCCCAACAAGCAAAAGAAGATCAAGGAAATCTTTTCAGGTTCTCTTTTTAGTGCTATAGCTAACTACTCTAGAAATAAAAATAAAAAAGAAACAGGAAATACTTTTGGATTTTCTCAAAGTTTTTCAAACACGCAAGAAGAAAGCGAGAAAACAAATTTAGCATGGATAATATAATGTAAAAGTGTGGACACCGACAACTGAAATGAAATGTGTGAACTTGAATGTAATATTGGTGGAAATACGTACTCCCCCAAGCTTAGGCTTTTGGCCTAACTTGGTAATCAGTAGTCGAAGAAACCATGGGGTCCCATGTCGAAATGCGTAGTAGAGGGCACCTATGGATCCCACTACTGAGGCTCTGCAGCTAGGTTGTTCCGGTAGGCGACGATGTTCGCAGGCATAATCATGTATCCACCCCTGGCAATAGGATCAAACAAAGCAGCTGCATGCAATGGAATAATATCACGAGTGTTCACACTAAAAACCAGGTTATAAGGAATAGTAATCGCGTGCAATATACTGGTGGTGTTCCATGGCCACGGGATCAATGTAAACCTTGGGCAAAGGATAATCATGCCCGCGTATCTGAATGTTAAAGCGACTAGCCAAGCGAGTAGCGTAAATACCACCATGTATTTTGCCCTTGGATTTATTAATATGGAGGCGGCGTGCCACAATAGCTCCCAAACTATAAGTGGTGTCGCCTTGAAGTACATGGCGTAAAACAGCAAGGTCTGGGGCACTAAGTGCACCCACCTTCTCTCTAGAAAGCAAGAATTTTGTAATGAAAAGAGCAAAATAATGCATGACAGGAAAATGCAAGCTAGTGGCGGTGACACTTGACACTCCTCTCTCATCCCCTACATACAGAGTGCCATAAAAGCCTTCGAAGTCTGCATGCCTAGGCTCGGCTAAACTCCCATCGGAAGGGATCAAACATATGTCACAAAATTCAGTAAGCGGTATCTGATGGGGTTCAGCGTAAAAAATAAACTGCACATCAGGGGGATTATTCCTTGGAAGGAAACTAAAACTTTGCACAAAGGAGTTTGTGAGGAGATGATACTGTTCACATTCAGCTACGATGAAGTCGGTGAGGCCGGCATTAGCAGCATATTGTGTAAACTCCTGAAGGATTGCGGCCCCTTCCATGAATGGATTATACGACCATTCACACGGCCGTAGCTCCGCCGTTCTCCAGGTGCGGAGATCACTATCAGATGACTCCCCGATAACTCTCTTGGAGTTCTTCTTGGAAGCAAACTTCCTAAAGATACTCATTTTTTTCCTATGAACAAAATTCTGAAATTTTTAGTCCACAAATTTTTTCTCAACAAAAGATCACAATATTGGTAGCAACTACTCATAGGGATTTATAGAGGCCATCGCAAGCATTAAAACTACTTAGAACTCTAAGAATTCAACATGCAAGCTCATCTACAGCAGCACCAAGATTAGCTCATTGTTCAAAATATAAACCACTGAAACAAAAACTAATTGGACAAATGGAGGAGTCACATACCAAGCAATAATCCCTCGAAACAGTTTCGGAAACGGAGCTTCGAGCAAAGAGATCGAAATCCACAGTTTTGAGAGCAAGAACAGGCGAGAGAGAGCAATGGTGATTTTTTTCTAGAGGTAGGTGGTGATGTGGGATGAAGGGATAAGTGAGGGGGCCCATGTGGGGACCACAATCCACCAGGGCGTGCCTGGGGTTCCTGGCGCGCCCAGGTGGGCTGTGCCCACCTGGTGCACCTCCCTCTGATATTATTTGCACCAAAAATTCTTAAATATTTTGAAAAAAAATCATATTAAATTTTTAGAGCATTCTGAGAACTTTATTTTTGGGTCATTTTTTTATTGTACGAGAAATTCAGAAAAGAGGCAATACATGGAATTTATTTTATTTAACTAATAAAAACAGAAAAAAGGTAGGGACAAAAAGTAGTAGTTACTAATTCATCAACTTCATACCTCTAAAAAATGATCCATTAATAAGGTTGATCAAGTCTTATTAAGAACCACTTTCGATTAGCATAAAATCGAAGAACTTTCGTAAATCACTAAGTTACCTCAATGGGGATGTGAATATCCCCAACAATAAGCATTTCATATTTCTTGTTAATAGTAGGTAGAGGTAGTTGAGAACTTCCAATAGTGATTGTCGGAGATCTTTCAATAACATTAATACCATTAACTTGGAATAGTTTCTTTCCAAAGTGCACCGTATGCTCATTACCATTGATATGAAATGTGACCTTGCTTTTATTGCAATCGATAACATCCCCTGCAGTATTCAAGAAGGGTCTACCAAGGATAATCGACATGTCGTCATCCTCGGGCATCTCAAGTGTAACAAAGTCAGTCAAAATAGTAACATTAGGAACAACAACGGGCACATCCTCACAAATACCAATAGGTATGGCAGTTGATTTATCAGCCATTTGCAAAGATATTTCAGTAGGTGTGAGTTTATTCCAATCAAGTCTTTTATATACAGAGAAAGGCATAACACTAACACCAGCTCCCAAATAACATGAAGCAGTTTTCACATAATTCCTTCTGGTGGAGCAAGGTATAGTTGGTATTCCCGGATCTCCAAGTTTTTTAGGTACTCCATCTTTAAAAGTATAATTAGCAAGAGTGGTGGAGATTTCAGCTTCCGGTATTTTTCTTTTATTGGTGATGATTTCTTTAACGTGCTTTGCATAAGGAGGCATTTTCAAGATATTAGTCACGCGAGTACGCAAAAAGACTGGCCTCAGTATTTCAGCAAAGCGTTCAAATTCTTCATCATCTTTCTTTTAATTGACTTAGGTAGAAAAGGCATTGGGTTTTGAACCCATTGTTCTCTTTCCTTACCGTGTTTTCTAGCAACAAAGTCTCTTTTATCATATCTCTTATTCTTAGGCTGTGGGTTATCAAGATCAACTATAGGTTCTATCTCAACATCATTGTCTGGTTCTTTATTATTTGTTTGTATATTTTCGTGAACCTCATCATTATCTTTTTCATTATCAGAAGGTGAGTGTTCACTACCAGATTGGGTTTTAGCATCAGAGATAGAAACTTCATTGTCATTATCCGGAGTTTTTGCTACTTCAGGTTCACTAGAGGCATGCAAAGTCCTATCATTTAGAAGACTACGTGCATAAATGTTAACTCTTTGAGAGTCTTGTTCAATTCTTTTTGGGTGTCCCTCAGGATAAAGTGGTTCCTGAGTCATTCTACCTCCTCTAGTCATTACTCTAACAGCATGATCATTGATTTTATTATTCATTTCATCTAGCAACTCTCTTTGAGATTTAGCAACTTGTTCTAACTGAGTTTGAACCATAGAAGCATGCTTCCCCACACCTCTAACATCATTTGAGATTCTAAATAACAAGTCACTCAAGCGAGCAATCATATCAGAATTGTATTTCAATCGTTTCATAACACTTGCATTTAAGTGATCTTGTTTTCTAATGTAATTTTCAAACTCATAAAGGCATTGGCTAGGGTGCATATTGTGAGGATTGTCATTATCTGTCACAGCCCTAGATTCAGCTACATATGCATTAGTATCAACAAAGGGGTGGTGGAGTTTAACTACAGCAAGCCAGCTTTGACTGTGGCTACCCTAAACTACGACTACAAGTAACTCTTTTGAGGTGGCGCACACGAGTTCACATATTCACCATAACAATACACAACTATGGATCCGCTCCCGTCTCCCTACGAGAAGGCCATCCATAGCACTCATGCTTATCTTGCGCATTTTATAGTATCCAATTTCACTTGTCTATGAACTGTACAGGCAACCCAGGAGTCCTTTACCATGGACGCGGCTATTCGAATAGATGATGTTAACCCTGCAGGGGTGTACTTCTTCACACACGCTCTTGACACTTACCGCCATGTACACGTCATGTATCTCGGCAACCTTCAAGCGGAAGCCTGGCGAGGGTGTCGGCCACGACCTAACTAACCACGCAAGTCTCTAGTCTAGGTTTATCACCAATTCAGGTTCCATCCCCAAGGAGATCTGTCCAGGGTGTCGCTCACGGCCCCAAACGATGTGAGCAGGGTTCCCCAGCCCACCAAACGAGCGACGCTTGGTACAACGTGCCACTGCACCTAGTCTGTCCCAAGCCCACATGTACTGGGTGCCACTTGGTAGACTACTAGCACTACCTACAAACACCAGAAACTAGTTGCAACTCCTGGACAGAGATCGAGGCGATTAATAAGCCGAGAGGGGTCGAGTTACCGGAACCTAATGTGTGGTAGTAGCTATTCATGGATCACAAACACAGAACTCAGTTCCCGAGGACGGTTTCAATGAGACAACCCACCATGTACTCCGACATGGCCTCTTACCGCTACCTTTACCAAATCATGTTCACACACTTAGCTCTCAACTGTAGGACATGTTCACAACTTTCCAATTCATCCCCGATGAATCATACCTGACACAACTCTAAGCAATAGCAGGCATGATAAACAAGCACAAATGAGTAGGCACATCAGGGCTCAAACAACTCCTACTCATGCTAGAGGGTTTCATCTATTTACTGTGGCAATGACAGGTCATGGAGAGGAAAGGGGTTCAATTATCACAACATGTAACAGTTGAATCGCTGTTGTCCTAATGCAGTAAGAGAGAGCAGGAGCGAGAGAATGGGATTGTATCAGAACGAACAAGGGGGTTCTGCTTGCCTGGCACTTCTGAAGATAGTATAGTTTTTCATCGGTGTCATCGATCTCATCGTCGGAACCACGTCTACTGAGAGGGGACAAATACCGTCAAACAAGAAAGAAAACAATCAATGCAATGAAACAATTATGATGCATGATTATGACATGGCAATATGATGTGATTTGGCCTAATGCAACTAGCAACACAATTAAGTGTAGTTGGTTTGAACTCAAGGTTCAAATCCAAACTCCACATAAGACATTTCAAATGCTATTTATTTGATTTGTCCAATTCAGAAAGTATAAGTTGTTCCAACATGCTTGAAAATGGTACAGATGAATAGATTGAAATTTTTTGATAATTTTTCATATATAACTTATTTCAATCTGAGCTACGATTGAATTTATACAATTTTTTGAAGTTTTGTCTATATTCTGGAATTTCCTGGATTAGAATAAATCTAGAAAAGGATTTACTGCGTCAGCCTGGCATCAGTGTGACGTCAGCGGTCAACTGACCCGGTCCAAGTCAAACCTGACCTGTGGGGCCTACCGGTCATTGACTCAGCTAACTAACATGGTTAATTCACTTAAACTAAAACTGTTAGCAGGGCCGGGCCCACATGTAAGTCGCCCATGGGAGGGTAATTAGTGGCCTAATTAGCTTAGTCCAATTGGACACATTAGTTGGCCGGGGTTAGGCCGCTGGCAACGGCCAGACGAGGCGGAGGGCGTCGGAACTTGCCCTCCGACGTCCAAACGGACGGCGGGCACCACCAGTGCGAAACCCAGACTCTCGCGCATCCAGTGGAACACCCAGGAGGCCGTGGAGTGGCCGGAGGCGACAGCGACGTCAAGGTCAGCGGTGGTCGGAGCACGGGCTCGACCGGCGCGACGCTACGGTGTTGTTCAGGAAAAAGGAGGGGGGGTTCGGGGAGAGGAGCTCACAGCGGTCACATCAAGAAGCTCAGCGGGCTCAAGGAGGGGCTGGTGACGGCGTGCGGTCACCGACGATCTCGGCGACCGAGGTTGAAGAAGACGGCGGTGAGGGCGTTTAGGGGCGTCTGACGGGGCTTGGATCGATGGAGAGGGCGAGGAAGACGCGCCGGTGCTTCTGGACCCAGCGGCAGGACAACGGGTGGCTGGTGGCCGCGAGAAAAGCGGGCGGCGGCAACGAGCTCCGCTCGGGTTCCTCTGTTCTTGCGAGACAGAGACGAGGAGGAGGAAATGAGGCCAGGGGTGTCAGGGGGAGTGCGAGGCGTCGCCTAGGTGCATCGGGGATGAAGCAGGCAGGGAGGAGGTGGCTCACGCGCGGCGACCACGCGCCCTCCTGCCCACTGGCAGGAGGTGGGAGACGAGTGGCACCTCGGCTGGGCTGGGCCGCAAAGTGATTGCTGAACCCTCTGGTGGGCTACACAGGTGAGGCCAGGTAAGTTTGCTCTCCTTTTTATTGTTTTCTGTTTTCTGCTTTTCTGTTCTGGTTTAAAATAATACTAAACCATTTCATAAAATCCTGGAAATAATTATGGGTGCTTTCTGAATTATTCCAGTAACCCTTAACAATTTTCAACATTTTTGGAGCATCTAAAATATTTATATAATTCAAATAGCTCCAATTCAAATATAATTGAATTAATTCAATGTCCAAATATGTCCTGCAAAAATGTGAACCATTTTTGGTAGATGCTTCCACCTTGATCCAGAAATGATGAACATTTTTAAAGGGCATTTTGAAATCATTGAAAAAGATTTTAGTTGAACCTATTTGGATTCATTTGGAGCTAGGGTTTGAACATCCCCAATTCAAATTCTATTGAATTTAAACATGATGCATGGATGCTCATAGATGCAACTAACTACAAGCAAATCTAGGGCTGTGACAACTCATCCCCACTAAACAAGAATCTCGTCCCGAGATTCAAGACGTGGGGTAAGAAGACAGAGGGGACACAAAATTAACACGATCTTCATGATCCAACTGCCCTTCTCAAAGATGTTGATTCATTGCATCATATTGATCTTGACGTCTTTTCTTTCGAGAGCTTCATCCAACTATGACGACGGTAGAGAGGGAAAGTCTACAGGATTCGGTCTTCACAAAGGTCGGGCAACTCACGATCAACTCATGAAGTGAATGTAAGAACATCTCTCAAGGTGAGACACAAACACACATCAAGAGGGATGGAAAGAAATAGATGACGAAGGTTCAATTTGTAGGCAAAAATTCCACGCTGAAGAAGATGGTGCATGATTTCAAGATAGCGATAAAATAGTTGCCATGATTCCATAACGGGGCACCTTAGAGGAGGTGACTCGTAGGGTTATTCCCTCAAGTGGAAAAAAGAATTAATTTTGATATCTACATCATTGAAACTCTCTATACCAGCTTAAGGCAATTCACAAACGATTGTTTGAAGGAATTCGATAGAATGGCATACTCAGAATGAAATAGAAGCTATGATTATAGAACAATCGGCAAATGAAGGCACATTCAAATTGATACTGAGGATATAACCTAGTGTCTGAGCGTGCTCACAAGAACTTGAGCATTTCCATATTCATAAGGTTTTTGCCAACATCTGTGTCAGGATCTTGGCAACACTTCATACGACGACGATGAGTAATGGTGGAGGATGCAGATGCAAAGGAAGACAACATTTTCTCAGATTATGCCTTGACAATGCCAAGGAAACGAAATCTGGATGATCAACCGAGAGTTATTTAGCACTCCGCTTCTAATGTTCTCCTTGATGTACCAGCTTAACCCAATAGCATTCGGTATTTGGGACATCAAGTAAGGTATAACTTCGGGAGCTCAAGGAACCAATAAGGAACAACTTATGGACTAAGTCATACCAACTCCTCATGGAAGAATGGCCAAATTGCTGACTCAAGATACTACAATAAGACATCTCCCAGATAAGTGTGTTTGCCATGACATCCACTTATCGGTTCAAAAGACCAATATTATAATTCTTGGGAACGTCCCAACTGTCGGCGTTCTAGGAACGGGGGTCCCCAGACTTGCCTGCCTGCGGCCCGCGGCGTGGATCCACTCGTGGCCCAGTACGGCCCGTCCTCACCACAAACGCCCAAGACCCTCGTGAGGGGTCAAGCCTCGCGAGGCGGACGACACAAGACCTCTTCAGGAGCGGCCTCACCAGGCTGGCTCGCGAGGGGCGGAGAGATCAAGGCAAGGCGAACCTCGCGAGGTTCCAATGACGTAAGCCATGACAATCAAGGCCAGGCGGGCAACAGCGCGCACAGTGTCCTCGTTTCCTCTTTGGTCCTAAGGAGGCAAGCGCAGGCGATGAGTACCGAGGCATCAGGCAAAGGTTTCCATATCGGTGCAACGAGACCAAGACCAGCAGGACGGCAGGATGGAGGTCACCCTGGAGCCCAAGACGGCGTCACCACTAGAGCCTTTGGCAGGCGAAGACCACCTTTAGTCAGGATAGCTTGTACTAGCTGTCCCCCTTCAAATTGGCCGTTGTGGCATCCCTTCCCGCTCAATATTTGGGAAGAGGACCAGGGCCTCTATAAATAGGACTAGCCACCACAGTAGGAGGGCAGAACAAAACTTACCTTGGACTAGATCCATCCTCTCCCACACAAGAACACCTCTCCTCAGGAGGCAGTTCTTCCCCTTGTACTGTTCATCCTTAGCCCGAGAGGCAATCCACCACACCTCTGTCACAGCCCCAGATCAGCTCTTGTTTGACTTTGCTTGCTCATCATGTCATCATGTTTATTTCCCAAAGAAACTTGAAATGGGGATGTTGAAACCCTAGCACTAAATGAATTCAAGTAGGTTCAAATAAACAATATTTTCAATGAACCCAAAATACCCTTTGAAAATGTTCATGATTTTGTATAAAGGTGAAAACCTCTGCCAAAAATGATGCCAATATTTTTTAGGCCATTCTAGATTTTTGAATAACCCATATTGTATTTGAATTGGGGCATTTAAATACTATTAATATTTTTAAATGCTCCAACAATTCTAAAAATAGTTAAGGGCCTCTGTAATAATCCTTTTAATGCCCACAATTATTTTCAGGATTTATTAAAATGATTTGGGTTATAAACTAAATCAAAAAAATAAGAAAAATAGAAAAGCAGAACAAATTAGCAAAGAGAGAGAGAGAGAGAAAGTACATGGCAGCCCACCTGGCCCAACTCCAGCTGGCCCAGCCCACCGCCTCCTCCCCTGTCGTCTTCCTCCTCTGCCAGGAGGACGAGCGCATGCCAGACGCGCGCGCGCACGCGCCCCGGCCACCTCCTGCTTGCCGCCGCTTCCTCGACGCGCCTACGAGCGCCACGCAACCCCCTGGTCACTCTCCCCCTCTCTCCCGTGTCTCTCCCTCGTCTGCCCCTCTCCCCCGAGCACCACCGAGCGAAGCTCGTTGCCGCCGACACCGTTCACCGCGCCACCGGCCCTCCCTCACCCATCCCGCGTGTCAAGGAGAATCACAGCGGCTCCGTCTTCCTCCTCGATGACCCATGCAACCGGGGATGCACCACAGCGTCTGCATCGCCCTCTTCTTTGATATCGGACGGTGAGATCGCTGGTGCCTGCTTGCCACCTCCGACGTCTCCCCCGAGCTGCTGGGACGTCCAACCGACCCCTTGTGAGCCTCGCCATCGTTCACCCCTACCCTCGTTATCTTTTGCTTGCTCTGGCCGCCGATTCCATCAAGGCCGTAACCCACCGCCGCACGAGCTCGACGCCAGTGTCACTCCGGTGACCATTTGGTCATGCACCAGCGTCCAACGAGCTCGAGGCTGCACGTAGAGCATGGCTAGCGCGTTAGTTGGTTCGTTTGCGCGCTGCAACACGAAACCTGCAACTCACCAAGCTTCGACCGCCGCCCAAATGCTCGCCGGCGTTGTTCCCGGCCACCACGCCCTCAACCACCTGCACCGCTGGACGCGGCATTCATCCAGCTGGCCGTAGGACCAAGCCACGCGCCCAGCCGACGCCTGTGTCGCTGTTCCGAGCGCCTCCGCCGCTCTGATTGGTCGCCGGCGACTAATCTCAGCGGCCGCTGACGTGGAACCATCATTAGGGCCTAATTACTAGTTAGTTAACCCCCTGACCCACTGACCACTGGGTCCCGCCGTGTTTAATTGATAGTTAGGTTTTAACTAAATCCTGTTAGCCACTATGTGACTCACATGTAGGCCCCAGCCATCAGGTTTGACCTGCGCTGATGCTGTTGACTAGCTGATGTCAGCATGATGCACTGATGATGCAGTAATCATTTTCCTGGATTATTTCTAATTCTAAATGATTTGGAAATTCCAGAAATGTTATAAACTTCTAAAAATCATAGAAATTAATCTATAACTCAGATTGAAAAGATTTATATATGAAAAATGATCAGGAAAATCCAATCTATCCATCTGTACCATTTCCATGCATGTTTGACCAACTTATGCCTGCTAATAAGGTCAAATCAATTAAATGGCATACGAATAATCACATATGGAGTTTGAATTTGAATCTTGGATTCAAACCAACTTCATTTAAATTGTTGCTAGTTGCATTAGCTCAAAACACCAGCATGTTGCCATGTCATGATCATGCATCATATTGTTGCATTGCATTGATTGTGTTCTTCTCTGTTGCCGGTATTTGTCCCCTCTCAATAGACGTGGTTCCGACGATGAGATCGATGACACCGATGAAGAACTATACTCTCTTCAGAAGTGCCAGGCAAGCAAAACCCCCTTGTTCATTTCGATACAATCTCACCCTCTCGCTCCTGCTCTCTTTTACTGCATTAGGACAACAATGATTCAACTGTTACATGCTGCGGTAGTTGAACCCCCTTTCCTCTGCATGACCTGTCATTGCCATAGTAAATAGATGAAGCCCACTAGCATGAGTAGGAGTTGTTTGAGCCCTGATGTACCTACTCATTCATGCTTGTTGTCATGCCTGCTACTGCTTAGAGTTGAGTCAGGTTTGATTCATCAGGGATGAATTGGAATGTGGTGAACATGTCCTACTGTTGAGAGCTAAGTGTGTGAACACGATTTGGTAAAGGTAGCGGTGAGAGGCCATGTAGGAGTACATGGTGGGTTGTCTCATTGCAACCGTCCTTAGGAACCGAGTCCTGTGTTTGTGATCCATGAACAGCTACTACCACGCATTGGAATGCTTAAGTGCCCCTCTCGACTTATTAATCACCTTGATCTCTGCCCAAGAATTGCAACTAGTTTCTGGTGTTTGTAGGATATGTGTTGGGGGCCGTGCGTAGCGCTGACCCTAGGGGTGGGCTATGATGCGGTAGAGACACGAGGCACGGTGTACCGGGACGCCTGATTGGTGCCTCGGGAACCCTACTCTCATCGTTTGGGGCCGTGAGCGACACCGCGGCCGGATCTCCTTGCGGATGGAACCCGAATAGGCGATAAACCTGGACTAGAGACTTGTGTGGTTAGTCAGGTCGTGGCCAACTCCCTCGCCAGGCTTCCGCTTGAAGGTTGCCGAGATACACGATGTGTACATGGTGGTAAGTGGCGAGAGCGTGTGTGAAGAAGTACACCCCTGCAGGGTTAACATCATCTATTTGAATAGCCGCGTCCGCGGTAAAGTACTTCTGGGTTGCCTGTACAGTTCGTAGACAAGTGAAAGTGGATACTCTAAAATGCGCAAGATAAGCATGAGTGCTATGGATAGCGTTCTCGTAGGGAGACAGGAGCGGATCCATAGTGGTGTATTGATATGGTGAATATGTGGACTCATGTGCGCCACCTCAAAAGAGATACTTGCAGTCGTAGTTTAGGATAGCCACCGAGTCAAAGCTGGCTTGCTGTAGTTAAACTCCGCCACCCCCTTTGTTGATACCGATGCATATGTAGTTAGTTCTGATGTAAGTCTTGCTGGGTACATTTGTACTCATGTTTGCTTATTTTATGTTTTTGTAGAGACACTTCAGTCTCGCTAGTAGTTCCGCGTGGACTTCAACGTTTAGCTTGTTACCTCAGCTACGATCTTGTGCCCTCAGCAGTGTCTTGTTGATAGTCAGGCTTCTTAGCCTTTTCTTTTGTAGTTGTCTGTACTCAGATGAGTTAAGATTCCACATGTGCTATTGCTTGTATGACTTGAATGCTGGGTCATGAGAACCCTGTTTGTAATATCTGACTCTTCGGAGCCTGGTGAATAAATACTTTGAGTCATAGAGTTTTGTTGTGATGCCATGTTGTATTTGCACATATCGAGCATATTGTGTGTATGATTTTGAAATGCTTGGTATGTGTGGGATCTGACAACCTAGTTGTCTATCCTTGGTAGCCTCTCTTATGGGGAAATGTAGTCTAGTGCTTCCACTGAGCCATGGTAGTCTACTACAGCCCGGTTTACCGGAGTTCTGTTAGCCCAGTTGCTACTGCTCCGGAACACTTAGACTGGTCGGCATATGTCCTTCTTCGATCCTGTGTCTGTCCCTTTGGGGAAATGTCACGCGGTGTCTTTTGGAGTCCTGTTAGCCTGCTACACCCCAGATTCCTGGAGTCCTGCTAGCCCAGTTGCTACAGCCCAAATTCACTTGCTGATGACCGACACGTTCGTTGCCGAGTCATGTATGCCTGTGCCTGTAAGTTAGTGCCATTTTGGGTTCATGACTAGTCATGTCGGCCTGGGTTCTCTGTCATATGGATGTTAGCGACACTATCATATACGTGAGCCAAAAGGAGCAAACGGTCCAGGGCCAGGTAAGGTGGCACCCGTGGGAATACCGTGTCTGAGGCCGCAAAGTGATATGATGTGTTACATGCTAGATCGATGTGGCTTAGGATCGAGGTCCTGACAACCTCAATGGAGTAGGGTATTACACCACAACGGTGGCCTGAACCAGTATATATCTCGTGTCTCTTGTGTTGCGAGTTCGTCGAGCTAGGCCTTGAGATCGCGGCGAGGCTGAGGGCGTGATTAGGTAGGGGGAAATCTTCATGCACACCCCAGCGTTTGAACCTCAAGGGTTTTGCCGGAACCCGAAATCCGACATTTGGCGCGCCAGGTAGTGGTGTGCTGAAGCTTTCCTTCCGTCGATCCGTGTCTTGTCGCTTCGTCGTCTCCATGGTGGACGCTCGCCGAGCTGCCCTCGCTGCCCGCGTTGCTCAGACAGCTCCTGTCAGCGGGCCTCCCCATCGTTCTCCGTCGCCTACCACCAACGCCGCCACCGGCCCGCCGGGAACGGGCAGCAAGCGTCCTCGCGGCACCCCTCGGTGCGGCGGGACGGCCGCACCGTCACTCTGTCGCCGACCCCGGTCGACTCGTTGTCTCACGCCGGTCGCGCTCCCATGGACGTGCAGGCCGCGCTGTGCATGGCACGCGAACTCCTGCGCTACCACCCCATCGACGACCTCTACGAGGACTGGCTGGACCGCATCGCCGAGCTCGTCAGCGCAGTAGGGGGCTCCCTCACGCCGTCCCTCTCGCTGCCTCGCCCTCCGCCAGCTGCGGCCGACGTGGCTCATGGAGCGCCACCGCCACCACCTCCGCATCAAGACGGCGTCCTGGCGCCAAGGCGTGCAACCCCCCGGCGCGACCCGCTACGTCGGGCGCCCGTGCATGAAGAAGGGAGTTGCCAAGAAGTTCCTCGTCCACAAGAAAATGCACCCGCGCTCCCGGCACCTCTACGACAAGACCGAGCGCCGCCTGCGGTGGCGGTGTGCGGACATCAAGGGCAGGCTCCACATCAGCAAAGGGTCCCGGTGGCCACCGCGGGCTGCCGCGCCTTCACTCCTGAGCTGCGTAGCATCGCATGGCTGGGCAAGTTTAAGCCAGACCTGCCTCCTCGCTACGACGGCACCCTCGATCCCGCGGAGTTCCTGCAGCGCTACTAGTTGAGCATCGAGGCAGCCAACGGCGACGAAAAAGTCATGGCGAACTGGTTCCCCATGGCTCTCAAGGATGGCGCCTGCTCATGGCTCCTCAACCTGCCTCCAGGCTCCATCTCCTCCTGGAACAAGATGCGCGACCGCTTCGTCGCCAACTTCTAGGGCACTCGCGACCGCCCTCCGGCGCAGGTGACCTGCGCCGTGTCAAGCAGCAGCCAGGGGAGATCCTCCAGAAGTACATCCAACGCTTCAACAACGTTCGCCTCAAGATCCCCAAGGTGACGGATGAGGCCATCATTCTGCATTTTCCGTTGGCGTCCGCGACGTCAAGATGAAGGAGGAGCTCGCCATCCACGAGGAGTTGTGCACGTCCTTGGAGTTGTTCAACCTGGCGGCCAAGTGCGCAAGGGCTGAGGAAGGGCGCCTTTCCCTCCTTGAGCTCCCAGCTGCTGACCTGGAGGAGAAGAAGGCCAAGGCCAAGGATGTGAAGCGTAAGGGAGTGGCCGTACTCATGGCGAAGCCGGACACGAAGCGCGGCCCCGACCAGCCTGAGTCATCCAAGAGCAGCCGGCCGTGCTGCGCCTTCCACAACGTTCACAGCCACAACACTAACGACTGTCACGAGCACAGGGCCAATTGAGATGGGCGCAACGACCGGGGCTACGACCGAGGAGGATGATGTGGCGGAGGACGCTGGGACGACCGTGGCCCTCGCCAGGAGTGGCGTGACCGGCCTCGTGAGGACCGCTGGCAGGACCAGCCTCGTGAGGGTGCCTGGAGGGATCAGCCTCGCGAGGACCGTCCTCAGGGTAATGTTTGGCTTCCTCCGCTGCCTCCACCACCAAGAAGGAACGACGACCATCATCATGACGAGGGGCTGGGGGCTTCCAAGAGCCAAGGGCTATCGCCTGCATCCTGGGCAGTGCTCAAGCCCCAGCCTCTCAGTGAATCTTCAAGCAGTTTGCTCGCGAGGTGAATGCAGTCCTCCCCAAGCTCGAGGCCACACGCCCGCTTAGGTGGTCCAAGTGCGCCATCACTTTCAGTTCAGCAGATCAGCTCAAGTGCGCGGCCACCGCTGGCGCTCTCCCGATGCTTTGCTCACCCGTCATCAGCAACGTACCAGTCACCAAGACCCTCATCGACAGTGGCGCAGGGCTCAACGTCCTGTCCGTCGAGATGTTCGACAGCCTTCAAGTGCCCTACGATCAACTTCAGCCTACCAAGCCCTTCTCAGGAGTGACCGACGGTTCCACCACACCGATAGGGCAGGTCTGCCTCCCTGTCACCTTCGGACAGCACGACAACTACCGCACCGAGCTCATCGACTTCGACGTCGCCCACATCCGTCTGCCATACAATGCCATCCTCGGGTATCCAGCCCTGGCCAAGTTCATGGCAATGACGCACCATGGCTACAATGTCCTCAAGATGCCAGGAAGCGGCGGGATCATCATAGTCCCCTGCGAGGAAAGAGATGCGGTGTGCTCCCTTAAGTGCGCCTACCAAGCAGCGTCAATCGAAGAGCCCGACAGCAATGCAACGTAGTACCCTCCTGAGGTCGTCCCCAAGAAGAGGAAGCAGCTGCTCCGCACTGGGCCTCAGGAAAACGGCGCCGCAAGTGGAGCCACGTCAGGATCAGCGCCCGCGCCTGGGGCGCCTCCCTCCCTCGCATAGGATGGCACGCCCGGCGCCCTCCTCGGACAGGGCTCGAGGGCTCTCTTCTGGAGGGCCTCAGACCTTGCCAACAGCACGAGGGAGGCGCTCGGGCACCACGTGGAGGCGTGCTTCGCAGCACGTCTCCCTCAGGAGGACACCGGACGAGGAGCGCCCCGCGCTCAGGATTTCAAGGCCAAGACCACTCAGGAACTGCAGGATGCAAGAGCCTTGCGCGGCGACCGCCGCTCACCTGGCGCGGCTCCCCATCGAGGCGAGGATGGAGGGTTGCCCATCTGCATCGACATCCCAGGGCTCAACAGGGCCACATCTCAGGAGCTTTTCTGGCCTTCGCACGTGGGCCGCTGCATGGGCCCGCCTCACAGCTACGTTTGCATGGCTTTTGGCTTGCCGAGCGTGGCATCCGCCTTCCAGCGCAACCTGCGGAGCATCCAGGCGGCTCAGGAGGCCAGGCATCATGTAGTCCTGGCAGAGATGGAGACGGTCCTCAAGGAACCGCCTGGACCCCCAAAGCTTCCAAAGGCTCAGGGTCCCGGTGGCTCGTCAGGAGCAACCCCTTCGTCACGCATCTTCAGTTGCCTCGACATTCCTTCAACAACAGAACCAGGTTACATTTTCCAAGTTTATTTGACTGGTAGCGCCCTTCGGGCTGCATCATTCCTAGGCTGCGTTGGTCCGTCCCTGTGGCATGTATCCCTTTACATCTTTAGCTTACTTTGCTGGGGGCGCCCCTCGGGCTGCATCATCCCCAGGCCGCTCGGGTCCAGCCCAGTGGCATGTATCGTTCTTGCATTTACCTGAGCTAGTTTGCTTCTCACGCATAATCTATCTATGGTTATCACCTACTTGGTTGTCACCTACCACGGGAGCTGTTCACGCTGGCACGGCGCTTGTGCTTGGGTCCGTCCCTGCAGCGTCGATAAACCTGACCGGTCAAGCTCTGCCCCGCGGCACGCCCCGCGTGCGTCACCTCACCAGGCCCTCAGTGCCTTCATTCTCTTAAGAAGCGACCAGTGGCCGGCCGGCAATCATAATGGCAATCTGTGCCGCTCCTCGTGCTGACTTGCAGGAACCTCCCGAGGACAACAGCAGGCGGTACCACGGGCTCCTCCTTCTCCCATGCGATTCTCTTGCGCATTAAAAGGGGGGCTCCTGAGCATCGTGACTCAGGAGCTCCTACTGGATCTCCAGCCCTCACCCCCGGCCTTAACCACGGCATCATGACCTGGCATACCAGCGGCGGTTGAGCTCGCTTGACAGCCGGGACCTGAGGACGTAGAGCACAAAGGAGAGCATGGGGAGGAAGGGGAAGCACGCACGGGCCTAACCTAGCTGCTCCACGACGGCCGAGGCACAAGTCTGGTGCAACGCAAGGAAACGACTCCAGACTGCCAAGATAAGTTTCGCGCTCGGACCAACCAATTGCTACAACACGGGATCCTCACTTGCTGCAGCCCTGCCACGGCAAAGTCGCCTCCCTTTCTTACCTCTCGGTGGTTGCTTGCATGCTAAAGGGGACCTCCTGAGCATCGCGTCTCAAGAGCTCTTACTGGACCTCGGGCCGCTCACCTCCTGGCCTTGACCACGGCATCGTGGCCTGGCATAACAGTGACGGCTGCAGCCTGCCTGGGGACCGGGACCTGTCAGCGTAGAGCACCAAGACGTCATGAGGATAGAAAGGGGATACTGAGCCGAAGCAGGACACGCACTCGCACAATTTCATAATAAGGATAATGCCAACAAAAGACATTACAGGTTCTTTACACGCCCCCACGGGGTTCGTTTTGATTTCTCGCAGGGAACAAAAGAAAGGAAATTCAAGGAGCCCTATCTACACGCGCCTATGCGGCCGACGCCATCATCAACAGTGGGCCACGGGAGGCCGGTGCCAACCCCATCCAGATCAGTGACGGCGGCGGCCGGATGTTGCGGCCTTGCTCCTAGCCCGGCGAGAGCTCGGGGGCACGTAGCTGTCGTCGCTCGTCTCCGGAGTATCGTAGGGCTCAGGAGAATCGCTGGACTCCCAAGTGGCGCCACTGCAGCTGGATGAGTCGCTGGCGAGGTGGGCGGCAGGCCCAGCTCCTGCCGCGACACAGTTCAGGCGGCCCTCTCCGGGGCAGCACTCCAAGCGACGGCCTTCCGCGTCGAGGACCTTGAAGAACATGGTGGATGCGCCATTGTACCTGAAGTGGATCGCAAGGGCGACTTCTGCGCGCCAAACCCAGGCGACCTCGCCGCAGCCGCGGGTCATGAAGATCTTGCCTGGGGAAACGGCTTCCACTTCCGCTCTGGTCGCCGGGGCGTCGCAGTCGGCGTGCTGCAGCCATAGCTCGGGGGGCCCCCTCGGCGTTATCTCGGCGGAGAAGAACTGGGGGAAGCGGATCCAGGAGCGCGGAGGCATCGCTGCCCATAGCACCAGTTCGCGTGAGGAGTCCACGGCGTGGGCCCCTGGGGCGATGGCGTGCGCCACCATTGCGCGGCGACCACGGCCGCGGCGTGGGCGACGCCGCTCGCCGCCTCTTCCTCCTGAGCCCTTGGCTTGGGCATATAAGGGCAGCAGATACCCAGGAGGTGGCCGCTCGTATCAAGGCCTTGTCACCTCCTGCCTCACGACTACGACACGACGGTGGACCGACCTCTTCTTCGGCGGAAGCGGCCCGGGCTCGTCGCGGGGAGTTTTTCCCTTCTCCGTGGCCGAGAATCTTCAGATTGGCGCCATGGTGTCGCTACTGGCAATGGAGCAAGGGAGGAGAAGCGAGCGGAATGGGAAGAGATGGGCAACGGGTGCTCTGCCCCCCTCCTCATTTATAGCAGGAGAAGGCCAACCAGCGCCCCCCACGATCACAGGTAATGATGGTTTTTCCTTGCAGGCAGCAGGGACTCGTCAAGTCGGGCAGTTAACGAGGCAGCGTGGCGAAGCGGAGACGCCCACGTCCAATCAATCGCCATGCGTCACCCAAGGCCGTAGGCTGTTGGGGCCCGCAGCGCTCCGCACTTGCCCTTTGGCTTCGCTTCGAAGC
Organism: Triticum aestivum; assembly: GCF_018294505.1. Classification (NCBI taxonomy): domain Eukaryota; kingdom Viridiplantae; phylum Streptophyta; class Magnoliopsida; order Poales; family Poaceae; genus Triticum; species Triticum aestivum. The sequence continues at coordinate 279,005,037 of NC_057811.1, forward strand.
CAAGTCCGAGCGCGCCTTGGGCCCGGGGGCTATTGTCGGTGTTCTGGGAACGGGGGTCCACATACTTGCCTGCCTGTGAACCGCGTCGTGGCTCCACTCGCGGCCCAGTACGGCCCGTCCTCACCAGCAAACGCCCAAGACCCTCGCGAGGCGGACGACACAAGACCTCTTCAGGAGCGGCCTCACCAGGCTGGCTCGCGAGGGGCGGAGAGATCAAGGCAAGGCGAACCTCGCGCGGTTCCAATGACATAAGCCATGACGATCATGGCCAGGCGGGCTCCAGGCGGGCGCCAGAGTGCACAGTTTCCTCGTTTCCTCTTTGGTGCTAAGGAGGCAAGCGCAGGCGGTGAGTACAGAGGCATCAGGCAAAGGTTTCCATATCGGTGCAATGAGACCAAGACCAGCAGGACGGCAGGACGGAGGTCACCGTGGAGCCCAGGACAGCGTCACCACCAGAGCCTTTGGCAGGCGAAGACCACCTTTAGTCAGGATAGCTTGTACTAGCTGCCCCCCTTCAAATTGGCCGTTGTGGCATCCCTTCCCGCTCAATATTTGGGAAGAGGACCAGGGCCTCTATAAATAGGACTAGCCACCAAATTAGGAGGGCAGAACAAAACTTACCTTGGACTAGATCCATCCTCGCCCACACAAGTTCACCAAGCAGAAGAACACCTCTCCTCAGGAGCCTGTTCTTCCCCTTGTACTGTTCATCCTCAACCCGAGAGGCAATCCACCACACCACACTGGAGTAGGGTATTACACCGCAACGGTGGCCCAAACCAGTATAAATCTCATGTCTCTTGTGTTGCGAGTTCGTCGAGCTAGGCCTTGAGGTCGCGGCGAGGCTGAGGGCGTGATTAGGTAGGGGGGAATCTTCATGCGCACCCCAGTGTTCGAACCTCAAGGGTTTTGCCGGAACCCGAAATCTGACCCCAAGCATCATATCTACCTAAGATTCAGATCTGGTGAGCATCAGGATATTCCAGACTCAGTTTGTCTAGAAGAAAGTTTGCAACACAAATCAAAGAGATGAGGTTGCAAGATTCTCGGGAAATGGACTACGGTAGTAAGCTCCAAAACAAGAGTTGGTTATGCTACACACATGTGAACATGTTGTCCCAGACAAGCATGACCACATAGTAGTCTTATAATAAAACATTACCGAGTTCAGGTGGGGAACCATAATCGAGGATATAGAAGCCCTTGCATAAGGCATGCTCTTAAGAAGGAACTTTTTCTCCTTGAACAAATCAATCAGTGGCTTGGTGTGCTAGGAAATACATATGGAATGAAGATGATCAGTCTATCAGACCACATAATACTTCGGACGTGCATGACTGACTTGGAACGATTCCGGAGGAGGCAAAAACAAGCTTTCCCGAATTCACGGCGGCAATTTGCACCAAATGCACATGAATTAGAGGAAGTCACTAATTTCATCAAAGATATGCTTCATGAACAGGACACGAAGTAAATGCTTACACAAGTTTCCAACACTAGCTTGATGTTCAACATGAATCAAGGAGAAGATAACATGATGCTGATGGGATCAACAACAAATCATCGAGTTTTCCATGAAGATGGAATTCCACAACTATGTGAACAAAGTGATAGCATTGGTCAGACCCAAAAGACATAATGGTGTATGCTCGAGGGAAACACCCACGAGTAAGACAACATTACGAACATCGTTGGTACTGATTTGATTTGACGATAGCCCATACACAAATCAAAGTTTGGATAAGATAATAGATCCAAAAACTGATCACGGAGATCAATTGATGAAGATATCATCTTTCTTCAACATACACTCACACAAGATATCCCTTTGGAGTAAACTAAGTGGATTAAGCTTTTATCTTCCAACTCTCCAAGTTGTTGTTTAGCTTAACCAATTAGTTAAGGGTATCCAACACAGATTCTTGGAGAAAAGGGTGGTTTACAAGAAAACCAACTTGATCCTGGACTCAACATAACGGTCAGGGGACAACCTTCTAATACTTCCGGGAAGATATTCGGAAAATCATGAACCACCGATATGTTATTAAGCTCGAGAACAATCTTGCTTTTCAGGGCAAGACAATATGATCACAAGAGCAAGGGATTGACACAATCCTAACTCTTTGATCGAAGAGTGCACTAGGGAAAATGGACTAGGTCACACGATATATCTTAGGATGATGATTCAATAACCAACACACTAAGAATAAGATTATTGTCCATTAACTACCAAGCAACGGAGTTGCTAGGAGTATTGATTTCACACATCATAGTTCACTTGTCAGCATTTCGGTTACAACTAACACGAAGACCGAGGGATGAATAATGATGGCGAGAAGTATCACTGCATCAAGAGTTCATAGGATGGTGTGCAATTCCCATGATATACTTGATATGAAAGACGGTAATACTCCAAGGTAGGACATAACAAAAGATGGTTTGGCATTTTGATCCACGGAACACAAGTACTTTGACACAATTCTAGAAATGGATGAGGTACTGGAGTTTGTTTCTCCTATTCATTCTGAAATAGAATGGCTTGACGCCACGCTCGAAAGGCATCGATGAACACGAATGCACACATACTCCCAACTATCAACTGATAAACAAGGGTCGGAATACAACTGAAAAGGGACAACTCAAAGGAACATATCACTTTCTGAGTTGTGCATGCATAGATTAGTATGTCGAACAAAGCTCAGCATATTTCTTCCGGATAACCCATGCAGAACGGTTGATCTGGCAGAGTCACAATATAGAATGGAGAACTCGTCAAGAGCACTCTTATTGTGATCTTTTGGTTCAAAAGAACTTCTGCCATAATGGTTCATGATATTGGAAGAACGATATACCATGGACCATGAGGCTATCACAGAGGTTACTAATATCCTAAAAGAACGAGAAAACACTATCAACAGGAAGTAAGTAGAGTGAATCTTGGGTTCAAGAACCCAAAGATGGAATACCTACCAACTAAATGACATCACGGGATGCTTTCGAGGATGACGGCCAGAATCATCACACTGGGAACACAAAACATGGCTAGATTACTAGGTGATCCTCTAAGACACCTAGGGTCATAATAATAGCTCCAACATATATGTCAAGGCAATAAAGTACCCCAACGGACCGATTAGTGGGCTTAATCTGGCCCAAAGGAACAACGGGAATGGGAAGAAGAGTTTTGCAAATGCATCAGACTAATTAGAAACCTGGGATGACTCGGACTGCATAACGGCTATAAATGCTCGAAAAGATGGTTCTAGGTCCAACTAACAACACATGGTAGTAACAAGGACTGAACTGGGGCTTGAAACCATCAATCCTATATGTCTACGGATTAGTAACACCTGATCCTGATAGAAAGATGAGAAGCCTAGTCCTTAATCCCCGTAGGAAAGAAGAGGGTGACTCAGATCAGAAGGACATAAGGTAAAGGAGTAAAGGAGCCTTAGGTTCCCTTCCACAATCAATTCCCTTATATAACTAAAGCATTTCTAGACACGACTTCGACCAGTTTGGCTTGAATTATTCTAGTAACCCTTAACAATTTCCAACATTTTTGGAGCATCTAAAATATATATAGAATTCAAATAGCTCCAATTCAAATATAATTGAATTAATTCAAAGTCCAAATATGTCCTGCAAAAATGTGAACCATTTTTGGTAGATGCTTCCACCTTGATCCAGAAATGATGAACATTTTTAAAGGGCATTTTGAAATCAATGAAAAAGATTTTAGTTGAACCTATTTGGATTCATTTGGTGCTAGGGTTTGAACATCCCCAATTGAAATTCTATTGAATTTAAACATGATGCATGGATGTTCATAGATGCAACTAACTACAAGCAAATCTAGGGTTGTGACATTATCATTGAATTTCATTAGAGAATTTACCTCTACCACCTTGGGCAGTGGTGGTGTATCAAGTCCATGTATTTCTTCAATAGGAGGTAATTTTTTGACATGCTCAGCTTTAATACCTTTTTCCTTCATAGATTTCTTTGCCTCTTGCATATCTTTAGGACTGAGATATAAGATACCCCTCTTCTTCGGAGTGGGTTTAAGCGGTGGTTCAGGAAGAGTCCAATCATCATATTTTTTTCAATATGTTATTCAATAATTCTTCAGCTTGCCCAATAGTTTATTCCCTGAAAACACAACCAGCACAACTATTTAGGAAATCCCTAGAAGCATCGGTTAGTCCATTATAGAAGATATCAAGTATTTCATTTTTCTTAAGAGAATGATCACGCAAAGCATTAAGCAATTGGAGAAGCCTCCCCCAAGCTTGTGGGAGACTCTCTTCTTCAATTTGAGCAAAGTTAAATATTTCCTGTAAGGAAGCTTATTTCTTATGAGTAGGGAAATATATTTTAGAGAAGTAATAAATCATGTTCTAGGGACTAGGCACACAACCAGGAGCAAGAGTATTGTACCAAGCTTTAGCATCACCCTTTAACAAGAACGGAAATAACTTGAGAATATAGTAATAGCGAGTTTTCTCATCATGAGCAAAAAGGGTGGCTATGTCATTCAGCTTAGTAAGATGTGCCACAACAATTTCAATTTCATAACCACGGAAAGGATCAGATTCAATTGAAGTAATTAACTCTGGGTCGACATATAATTCATAATCCTTATCATCAATAAAGATAGGTGAAGTAACAAACTTAGGATCACATTTCATTCTAGCATTCAAAGATTTTTCTTTATACTTGCATAATAATTTCTCTAGGTCATCTCTATCCTTACAAGCAAGAATGTCTCTAGTTGTCTCCTCATTCATAACATAACCTTCCGGTACCTTTGGCAATTCATATCTAGGAGGGTTAGTTCTAATAGGTGTTTCAAGATTTTCAGTTTCAAGCTCATCATCAGTTTCAACAATATCATGCTGTCTTACTCTAGCAATTTGTTCATCAAGAAATTCACCTAGTGGCACATCATCATCAAGCAAGGTACTAGCATCATCATAAGTATCATTCATAGCAGAACTAGTATCATCAATAACTTGCGATTGATAGCATGTGGTGGCATTGCGGGTTTACTCATAAAAGAAGGTGAATCTAAAGCAGAGCTAGATGGCAGTTCCTTACCTCCCCTCATCTTAGAGGGATAAATCTTAGTCTTAGCATTATTCAGATTCTTCATAGTGATAAATTGATAATAATCCCATGTGACTCAACAAATATGGCTATGATCCCCGGCAACGGCGCCAGAAAAAGGTCTTGATAACGCACAAGTATATGGGATCACAACAGTTTTCTAGGGTAGAGTATTCAACCCAAATTTATAGATTCGACACAAGGGGGGCCAAAGAATACTTGTAAGTATTAGCAGCTGAGTTCTCAATTTAACCACTCCTGGAGATTAATTATCTGCAGCAAAGTGATCAGTAGCAAAGTAGTTTGATAGTTTTGATAATAGTAGCGACAACAATAGTAACGGTAACAATCATAGCAGTAGTTTTGTAGCAAGTGCAACAGTAACAAAAGCAGTAGTAACTTAGCAAGATAAATATATAGGAAAACCATAGCATTGGATCGGTGACTTGTTGGATGATATTCATCATGAGACAGTTATAACCTAGGGCGATACGACACTAGCTCCAATTCATAAATATAATGTAGGCATGTATTCCGTAAATAGTCATATGTTCTTATGGAAAGAACTTGCATGACATCTTTTGTCCTACCCTCCCGTGCCAGCAGGGTCCTATTGGAAACTAAGGGATATTAAGGCCTCACTACTGTAAGATGCTGCTAACGCGACACTACGATCAGAGACCCTTTGAGGAAACTATGTGCGATGCAATAATCGCAAACGGTGATGTAGAAAAACTGTCAAAAAGGATGCAAAACGTTTGCGATGACGGATGCATCAAACACGGTTCAGAATTTAGTTGCGTTTGCGATGAGGGGCATACGGTTCAGTTCAATGAACTGTTTGCGATGAGGCAGAAGAACAGAAACGGGCAGCCAGATGAAGGTGTGCGCGATATACATCATACGATTCACTTGGATGAACTGTTTGCGATTGATGAATTCATCGCTGATGGGTTACCTAGTGCGGTCCGTGTGTGTTGTGATATGTTCTGTCTGCAGAACATCTATGCTCTATGTACAGAAGAACAACATATATATATACTAGTAACATGACATGATTGCAATACCAAATTAAACATCCAATTACCACTACTGCAGGTTGCTTCTAACGCGACACTACGATCAGAGACCCTTCAACGAAACTGTGTGTGATGCCATAATCGCAAACGGTGGTGTAAAAAAACCGTCAAAAAAGGTGCAAAACGTTTGCGATGGAGGATGCATCAAACATGGCTTAGATTTTAGTTGCGTGTGTGATTCAGGGCATACTGTTCAGTTCAATTAACCGTTTTCGATGAGGAGGAACAAAAGAAACGGGCAGCTAGATGAAGGTGTGTGCGATGTACAACATGCGGTTCACTCGGATGAACTGTTTGCGTTGACACAAGAGAACAAAAAGTTCAATTTAACAAGACGTGTGTGTTGTGCGATGGGATTGCATACAGAACAACAACATACACACACACACACACACACACACACACTTATAAGGACATGCTTGCTTAACCAAATTAAACATCCACTTACATAGGTGGCTACTACAACCATGGCATTTGCACACACCAAAGTAAACTATTACATGCATAATTACATAGGTGGCTACTACACACATGACATTTCCACACACTAATAAAGTAAACTTTATATTACATGCATGATTAACTAGCATAAACGATCATCCGATCATCATCTACTTCTTGTGACGCTTGCTCTGCTTGTGGCTCAATCCGGGCTCGTCGATTTGGGTAACGAGGCACTTCCTCATGTATACGATCCACCTGTGCATCTCGTAGCATGTGTACACGCTCTTGCCGCAAACCTGAGGTGAGGTTCATCCAGTTGCCGCATCCAGGCCCCGTGCCAGGATACATGACTTGTTCTTAGGGCATCCTGCTTCATCTTTTCGTAGTATGGGTCGATGATGGCCGAGGCGAGTTCGACAAGGGAGTCCTTTTTCGTTCTGCCTCAGACCCTCTAGTGGTCATGGATTTCGACAAGGTTCATGCAGGCCAAGCCCGTAACACTGAGCGCTTTTACATCGTTGGTGGTTTCCACTGTGGCGAACTTGTAGTTAGTGATGTTGACAAACCTGTTGAAACGGTCGCAAGGATCTGTGGCCATGCAGTAGTGGTAGATGAAGACATGATGGCACACACACAACTGGGCGATGGCAACCTTCTGATCTATGCCGGGACGACTGGTGGTGTACTGGAGGTCGATGCCGACCACCTTGTACTTGTCTCCATCAAGCCACTGCTCAACGCTGTTGATGTAGTCGTCCACCACTCCCGGGTCGATGGTGTACACCACCAAGAGATCCATCTCCCTCGCGTGGGTCTCCACTCTATGCTCGCCGAACTCCATTGGAGCGCCGCTGGACATCCCCTCTCAATGTGTCATCGTGGGTGTTCTTGTTGTGTTGTGGGGCGCGATCGAAAGGTTGAAGAGACTAAGGTTATAATGGCCGCGGGATTTAAAGGGGAAGCCGGATGACCAGGAATATCGGCAGGTCATGATGGTAGTTCTAATTTGAAGCGCGTAACTCCATCGTGCCGCAAGTAACTAAATCGCGTGGCAACGCGCGCGGCACAACCGCATGCATACAGGTCCCCCGACGTGATCGTGCACACGCCCAACCGTTGGCAAAGCACGCGCGGAAGGACGCGAGCAGAGCGCTCCGCGGTTGCCTCAACAGTGAGCAACCACACACACACACACACACACACATAGATATATATGCATATAGCAGTTGAACACGCAAGGAAAAGCAGTCCATAGTCCACAAGCCGAGCGCGCCAACGTACGCGAGCAGAGCGCGCCAACGGACGCGAGCATAGCACGCCGCGGCGCCTAACGGCGGGATAGAGCTTCATTCAAGCCAATCAAAATAAGACTGGAACGGACATGTCTGTATTGAGCAAAGGGATCGCACATGTCTATATTGACTGGAACGAGAATGCAATAGCAAACTAAGAATTAAGGCCACGATGATGCAATCGTACTGGTGGTTACATGAGGCAAGAAGAAAGATGCATCCATCAACCTACGACCTCCTCCTCCTCAACTCAGTGCGCCGGCCGGGCCACCGACCGGCGGCTAAGGAGCGGCGGCTTGTATGGCGAGGTCAAGGTGCTTCTCAACTAAGGCATCCAAGGCTTCCAGCCGGCCGAAGAAGGCCAACGTTGTAGCGTCCTTACTGGCCTTGTAGATACCTATGTACATGATTTGCTCGTACACATGGATGTGTAGGTCGACGGTTTCTTGCAAATGGAGGCGCCTCGCGGCGAGCGCGACCTCTAGGTGGACATTCTTCGTGGCGTCAGCGGGCAGTCGCAGGGCCACCAGTGCTTGAAAGAGGTTCCGACCATGGAGGCCGATTAGAGTGGCAGTGAATGAGGGGCCCGGGCGCGCGGGTTGGAGGAGTACGACGATGTCATCTGCGACCTTCTTGACGACGGTGAACCTGTTGGTGGTCCGAACGATCATTTGGTCCAACTGAGAGTCGTAGCTGTCGTCGATGGCGGCCATCCACCAGCCGGTCGCCAACACTGTATGGAGATGATCCATGGTGCCATGCCGCAGGCCGGCGTCGTGGACCATCTGGCACAGCCGCTGGCTGCTCGCGCTCATCGCCTCCATGGGTCTGGAGTGGTCACTTTTGCGCTTATTAGTGTAGGTGCTTAGGCAAATGCTTAGGTGCATACGATGTAGTAGATGCATTGGAATGGAGGCGCCTTTATATGAGTGCAAACTGCGTTGCATTCACATCGTGCTGCCTCTTTTCCCGGTCCTCCCAATACTTCCCTCATGCATTCACATGATGCTGATTGAAGGAGGATGCATCATTGGCCATTCAACATTTCGGGAACCGCTACCCTCTCCCTCGTCTGCATTAAAGTCGTATCGGGAACTGCGCCGCCCGCTGCACGCCTGGCTGAACACGCCTCCTCGCCTCCATCTATGCTTAATTACTGAATTTTACTAGATCAACAAATGTCAATCTTTCTAGTTTGACAAATGGCAACACGCCCAATATGACAGATGCAAATCGCACCAAATTGTTTGTAAGTGGTTCACACGGGTCATCCAAAAGAACCGTTTGTGTTCAAGAGATGCACAAATCCTGCTCTCACTTTGCATACGGGTGTTCTATCTAAAACAATCATGCTTGTTGTGACAAGCTCTGGTTTGTGAGAAGCATATACCCAAACCTGCCCAAAATGGGACAAATAATTACCACCGCATGTTGATGCCGCTCCATGATAGCATGCCAAGTTTCATGAATTTCAGACGAGTTTTGGATTTCCTAGAATTTAAAAACCAGGTATCTCAGCGGGAAACGACACCTATGGTATCACTAGAATCCCTTCTATGGTTGGCGGGCGCGGGGTTGTGCAAAGAGCGGGTCTAGAAGCCAGCACAAGGATCTTTTACCCAAGTTCGGGCCGCGAGGATGCGTAATACCCTAGTCCTACTTTGGTGTATATTTGAGTGCTCTTGAGCTTTTGAAATAGCTACGATGCGTCCGTCGTCCGAAAGATCCGAATCCTCTCCCAGTACGTCGCGGGCCTCCTTTTATAGACAAAGGGGCTGCCACAATGGCACACAGGATGTGGAAAGGTATACTGTGTAAGCTTATCGCCTGTCATTACAGGACAAAGCGCATTAAATGCGCTACTTAGGTGTCCACTCACTTTATCGGGGATGGTAACGAGGCCTGTCCCGTCTGTCGCCGCTCAACTTCGTTCCGACATGCGTCCAGACCAATGAGGCATGCAGCGCCATGTAAGCTGGCAGGCTGCTGAGTTGGCATGGTGGTAGGGTCTTCATGAAGATCTGCATGCCACCACGCAGGTGCTTGCTGAGTTGGCCTAGAGGCCGCACCTCGCCACGCAGGTGTTCGCCTAGTTGGTGGGCTGGCAGCTACATGGGAACGGCGGCTGAGCTTTGGTAGATGTGGGCTTGGCTGCGGCCCCACGGATGTCTTTGGCAAGAGTCTTGCCGGGGCCCCGGCAAGGGTCTTGCCGCGGCATTGTGTTCGTCCCCGGCAAGGGGCTTGCCGGGCGTCTCGTGGATATCCTTGGCAAGGATCTTGCCGGGGATCTTCGTCTTCTAGTTATTTATCTAGTCTTGTATGCTTCTAGTCTTCATAAAGATCTGCATGACACCATGCAGGCACTTCTCGAGCCTTGGTTCCAATGTTGTCGATGGTGTCGGAACTCTCAGGCTCAATGGTGGCTGCGATGTTGGCATTGGGTGAGCTCCCCCGGCAAGGCCCTTGCCGGGGGCGACCAGGCTGCCCCGGCAAGGGTCTTGTCGGGGAAAAGCCTGTATTGTCGCTCTGTCTTCTGCGCCCCTGGTTGGAGTGCTGCTCTGGTATTCTTGTGCCTCCACTTCCTTCTTCTGCCCTGCTAAGTGTGGTCGCAAGCGCGGCTCTGACTGCCCATGCACAAGTAAAGGGGTACAAAGGGAGCCCCCTACTTTTGTACACCGACAGGAGCCCCCGGGCCTGGGCCACACATAAGCGCAACGCGTTGTTGGGCCGGGCCCAGAACGGTGCACAGGCATGTGGGGCGGAGTTTTTACCGCAGTAACTCCCTCACTACTAGAAAAAAGGCTGATAGTGGCGCACGTGTTTTTGCTATTAATGGCACACTATAGGTGTGCCACTATTAACACGCCACTAGTAACAAATAGTAATGGAGCACCTATATCTGGTGCGCCACTGCTAGCCATTAATGTCCATATTAGCTATAGCCGTTTTTCTAGTAGTGCCTCGCCCGCTGCGCTTCCCCACGACCCACATTGAATGCGCGACGTGGGGGTCATGCATGACGTGGGAATCATGCGTGGGGCGGTTGCTGCCCTCATGCGTCACATCATGGTTAATGGCAAAGAGGCGGCCCATGCCTTCCCAAAAATAAAGGGGAAACTGCAGGCGCGCTGCTCATTTACCCTCCGCGTCTCTTCAATCTCGGAACCATCGTTCCTTTCTTCTTCCTCAAAGCAAAAAACTCTCTTGCCTGTGCTCGCCGCCGCCGCCCCCATTGCTCTTGATTCTTCGCCCCTTCCAGCTGCCATGGCGCCCAAAACGAGCTGGGGCAAGGGAGAGGCCAAGGATGCCGGGGAGATGGAGGCACCGGAGAGCGAGTTGGCGGCGCTTCGGACGCAGCACGCCTACTTCCCCTCTACTGTCCATGCCATCCATCTCAGGGACTACTTTAAGCCCTGTGGGGGGCGAAGACGATGGGGCATCCGGCCACGCACATCATCCCTGCAAATTTTGCTGAGGCCGGCCCGAATCGGTATCCTTTCTTTGTCGACTACTTCTCCTGCGGGCTCTGCCCCCTTTCTCCGATTTCTTCAATGACGTCATGCACATCTATGGCTTCCACCTTCTGGATTGCATGGCCATTTTTGCCCATCTCTGTGAGGGCTTCGCCGGAGTGCACCCCAGCACGGTGCTCTTCCGCCACTACTTTTATCCTCGTATCTAGAAAGGAGGCACGATCCCATGAGCCAGGAGAAGGGTACGTATCCAGAGGGCGCCCAGAAGGAGAGGTGGGAAGAGTGGCGGGGCCGGTGCTGCTGGATTAAAGAAGAAGATCCGCAGGAGTTCTGTCGGGTCCGTCAGGTGCCGCCGATCCGTAGAGATGACTGGGGCAACGTCGATGCCAACGATAAGAAGCTCATGGTCGCCACCACCAGGATCCATCGCCTAACCGTGGCCGGGCTCACCCTTGAAATGATTGGGGCTGATTTCATCCGCCGCCGGATCGCCCCATTGCATAACAAGGGGAGGCCGGCCTGGGATTACAGGAATGCGGCTGACATCATGAGGCTCCACCCTGGCTTGAACCACAACTTCACGGTGATGGGGCATGCCCACTTTTGCCAGAGGCTCTTCCAGCTCGACGTGGACCGTGACGGCAGGGCTGAGAGGACCGGCAAGGCCGCGAAGGCCGCCAAGGCCGTCGAGGGGACCTTAGTTGGGCTGCCGGCGGGAGTGGTCCCGCTAAGCAACAATTCTCGATAGACCGACATCATTGCTATGATGCCGGACTTCAATACACACGGCCTTGACCCGAGCTGGGTCGAGCCGGAAGCAGAGCAGGTGCAGGATTTTTTTGATAGCTTGTCAGAGAAGTACGTCCGTGACGAGCCACTTCTTATCCAGGATACCACCAACGAGGAGTTGGACTATATTGCCGCCAGGGCGGCGGAGGCAGAGCTTGCCCGGGAGGCCGGCAGCACTGGCACCGTGGAGGACGAGGCCGACGCAGCCGCGGAGGATAAGGAGCTCGCCGGATGGGTGGAGTCTGCTGGGGAGGCCAGCAATGCCGGCGCCGGGGCTCCTCTTGTCGAAGACGTGGTCAAAGAGTCGACCGAGGAGGAGGCCAAGGCCGACAACCCTCCGGTCACAGGGAGGAGACGCGTCCTGTGCCGGGCTGGCTCCGGCGAACCAGTTCTGCCCGGAAGGGCCGTGCCGCGGCAATAGGCCCAGGAGCAGTCCGTGCGCCAGACGAGGGCCGCGGTAGTGAAGAAGGCGGTGAAAGTCGCGGTGGCGAAGAAGACGACAACTGCTTCCTCCTCGTCCAAGTGGTACTAGACCCCATCCCCTCCCCCTTCGGACCATACCTTGGAAGCCGAGTTTGACCTCGGATCTTTTAGCCCGGCGAGGAAGACAAAGCTAGCAGAGGAGGAAGTGGAGGAAGAGTAAGTATCTCGCCCCCCACATTATCTCCTGACTTTACTCCTGTGTCATCCTTCTTTGATTTGATGTTGTCTTCACAGGGACGTGGAGACGCTGGCGCAGAGGGTGGCGAAGAGGGCCAAGGCCTCGACGGGCGACAAGCCCCCGACGGGTACTTCGGGTACGCCGCTGGTGGTGGAGAGCAGCCCTGACAGCAGCCCCCGACGCAGCCCCATCCTCAGCCCCCGGCGTAAGATCACCACTCACTCCTCCACTGATGAACACTAGGGTGTGAATCCTCGATGCTAACCTTGCCGGGCTTGTAGGAGAAGAACGGCAGTTGGAGGAGCCGCGGAGGGCCCCCCCAACACGCCGCCCCCCTCGACTACGCTGCCCCGAGGGGTGTCCCGGGCAAGGGCATCCACCACTGAGCCCACGCCTATGGAGGAGGAGGAGACGAACTTGGGTGCCGGTGGCTCTACCCCGGCAACGAATGTTGGCGGGGAGGGCGACACTTCTTCCCAGCCCGGTGCTGGTAAGTTTGCTTACTTCCCGTCCATGTTCTTCCTTCTTCTTCTTGAGCCTTGACCTTGGCTCCGTCTCATTCCCCTTCTTGGTATCCAGGCCCTTCCTCGACGGACGGGGAGGACATTGACACCGTCATCGACGAGGTCTCCAGGGACGCCGAGGCCGAGACCGACAAGATCGCCGCTGAGGAGGCCGCCAAGACCGCCGATGAGGACGCCGCCAAGGGGCCTGCCAGGGAGGCCGGCAAGGGGCCTGCCGGGGAGGCTGGCAAGGCCACTGCTGAGGAGGGGGCGGTCGATGACCAACCTTCCTCCTCTGCTGCCTCCGGCTCCGGCAAATACCTGAAGGTAAGCGACGACCTGTTCGTCCACCTCCCAGGGACGGCGAGCACTAGGGCACCCACCGAGGGGGAGGTGTTCAGTGACGAGGTGCTCGCCGCCGCCGGGCTTGAGGTTGTTGACGAACCGAGCACCGGTGGCGGCGGTTCCCAGGAGGAGCAGCTCCTTTGGGGCATGAGCGCCAACTTCCAGATGCTCCAAGTGCTCCACCATGCCCGCTTGGACAAGGCAAAGTCCAGGATGGCGGCGGTGGACAAGATGGAGGCGGATCTCGCGGGGCGCGTCGCCCAGACGCAAGCCTGGTTCCGCCAGGCCCACGAGGAACTGAAGGCTGCCCAAGATCTGCTGGCCGAGCGCAAACAGGAGCTTATCCTGCTGAAGGCCGATGTCGAGAAAGCCCAGGAGGCGGCAAAGGAACAGGCCGCCAAGGACGAGGCTGCTCAGCACCAGCACTAGGCCGAGCTGAACTCCCAGGAGGAGGACCTTGCCGCTCGTGAGGAGGCACTCACTGCCACCCTTCGTGGCAAGGATGATGAGGTAAAGAAGCTTGCCGCGCAGCGGACCCAGGAGCTAGAGCAGAGGCACAAGGTGGCACTCAATGCTCAGGCCCAGGTCCATGCCGGCAAGGTGAAGGAGCTGGAGGTGGAGCGGGATGGGCTGAAGAGACATGCCCTGGATGTGGCGAAGGAGAAGGACACGCTTAACGACGCCTTGGTGGAGGCGCAGGCCGCGGTCCTCAGCAAGGCTGAGCAGCTCTCCAAGGCCAACGACTCCATCAAATACCTGAAGTTCAAGCTGGAGGGTCTTGAGGGGACGCTTTCAGAGGTCAGGGTCCGGGAGGAGACCCTGACCAAGGATCTGGAGGAGGAAAGGCAGCTGCAGAGGAATTAAGCCGCCAACCACGAGGATTACGTGAAGGGCGAAAACCTCTGGATCAGCCGCCTCGCCGATGTCGCCGGCAGGATCACCGCGAAGCTGGTGGCCATGGGGATGCCAAACGTGAGGTACGCCTCGGAGCCGAACGTGAGTCCCAACGCCAAACTGACCCTGTTCTTCGAGTGCGTTCTTGGAGCCCTGGAGCAGTTTCACTCCAACAGAGCGACCTCTCTAGCCAATGAGGCCCGGAAGCTTTGCCAGGGTGCCCTGACCAAGGTCCTCACCATGGTGGCATACTGGAACCCCAACCTCGACTTCGACGCCGCGCTGGAGAGCTTGCTAGAGGATGTGGACCTCGCGACGGTCGAGGAGCGTATCAAGCCCATCATCAGCCGTGTCAACCGAGTTCGGAGGATAAAGGGCCAAAGCCGGGACTAGGCACCCTGTTTCTCATCGCCACTGCAGGTTCATGAACAAGACAATTTTTATCTTTAGTTAGAACCGCAGCAACAATTGGTGTAATATACTTTGAAATGATGCACCTTATTTCCCTGTTCGATTTCTCTTTGTATGTGCACCCTACGTTTAATTGGATAGGCTTGCCGGCGCGTAAATCCAAGCCGTGGCGCCTTGAGGACGGATCCTCAATAGCCTGCTGGGTGTGCTTGCTGCCAGGCAAACCACCTTACCGCTCTCAGCGCGGCCACTTGAACTGTTGAGCGGACTCGAAACAGGGCAAGAGCATTGCTAGTTGCGGAAAGGCCACCCAGCCGTTCTTGACGCGGCCGCTCAAACTGTTGAGCGTACTCGAAATAGAACGAAGGCGTTGCAAATAGTGGAAGGGCCCCATTGCGTGCAGGTTTATCATATAGAGAGCAAGGTCTCCGAGGAAAATAATCTTATGTAAAAAAGGAATTGCTCAAAGTTTTGCATGACTTATCTTTTCTGTTGCCACGTGGGTGGTTGCTGTGTCTGTAGATGATGTCGCTCATTCGGTCGTCTTCTTCCTTGGAGTGACGACCACGATGAAGCCGCTGCGCCCACTAGACCGGATTTTCACAACTGCGCCCCCTACCTGGCGTGCCAAAGATGGCGGCGGGAAACGACACCTATGGGATCACTGGAATCCCTTCTACGATTGGCTGGTGCGGGGTTGTGCAAAGAGAGGGTCTAGAAGCCAGCACAAGGATTGTTTACCCAGGTTTGGGCCGCGAGGATGCGTAATACCCTAGTCCTGCTTTGGTGTATATTTGAGTGCTCTTGAGCTTTTGAACTAGCTACGATGCGTCCATCGTCCAAAAGATCCGAATACTCTCCCAGTACGCCGCGGGCCTCCTTTTATAGACAAAGGGGCTGCCACAGTGGCACACAGGAGGTGGAAAGGTATACAGTGTACAAGCTTATCGCATGTCATTACAGGACAAAGCGCATTAAATGCGCTACTTAGGTGTCCACTCGCTTTATCGGGGACAGTAACGAGGTCCGTCCCATCCGTCGCCGCTCAGCTTTGTTCTGACACGCGTCCAGTCCAACGAGGCTTGCAACGCCATGTAGGCTGGCAGGCTGCTGAGTTGGCGTGGTGGTAGGGTCTTCACGAAGATCTGCATGCCACCACGCAGGTGCTTGCTGAGTTGGCCTAGAGGCCGCACGTCGCCACGCAGGTGTTCACCTAGTAGGTGGGCTGGCAGCTGCATGGGAACAGTGGCGGAGCTTTGGCAGATGTGGGCCTCGCGGCTGCCCCGCGGATGTCTTCGGCAAGAGTCTTTCCGGGGCCCCGGCAAGGGTCTTGCCGCAGCATTGTGGTCGTCCCCGGCAAGGGGCTTGGCGAGGGTCTCGTGGATATCCTTGGCAAGGATCTTGCCGAGGATCTTCATCTTCTAGTTATTTATCTAGTCTTGTATGCTTCTAGTCTACATAAAGATCTGCATGCCACCATGAGGCACTTCCCGAGCCTTGGTTCCAATGCTGTCGATGGTGTCGGAACTCTAAGGCTCAAGGGTAGCCGCGATGTTGGCATTGGGAGAGCTCCCCCGGCAAGGCCTTGCCGGGGGCGACTAGGCCGCCCCGGCAAGGTCCTTGCCGGGGAAAAGCCCATATTGTCACTCTGTCTTCTGCGCCCCTGGTTGGAGTGCTGCTTTGGTAGTCTTGTGCCTCCACTTCCCTATTCTGCCCTGCTAAGTGTGGTCACAAGCGCGGCTCTGACTGCCCGTGCACAAGTAAAGGGGTACAAAGGGACCCCCTACTTTTGTACACTGACAGGAGCCCCCAGGCCTGGGCCACACATAAGCGCAACGCGTTGTTGGGCTAGGCCCAGAACGGTGCACGGGCATGTGGGGCGGAGTTTTTACCACAGTAACTCCCTCGCCGGCTGCGCTTCCCCACGACCCACGTTGAATGTGCGACGTGGGGGTCATGCGTGACGTGGGAGTCATGCGTGGGGCGGTTGCTGCCCTCATGCGTCACATCATGGTTAATGGTAAAGAGGCGGCCCACGCCTTCCCAAAAATAAAGGGGAAACTGCAGGCGCGCTGCTCATTTACCCTCCGCGTCTCTTCAATCTCAGAACCGCCGTTCCTCTCTTCTTCCTCAAAGCAAAAAAACTCTATTGCCTCTGGTCGCCGCCGCCGCCCCCAGTGCTCTTGATTCTTGGCCCCCTTCCGGCTGCCATGGCGCCCAAAACCAGCAGGGGCAAGGGAGTGGCCAAGGATGCCGGGGAGAAGGAGGCGCCGGAGAGCGAGTTGGCGGCGCTTCGGATAACATTTCGTCCCCAAAGTTGGGGCGTTCCCTACCGAAAGCATAATGCTTGTTGTGAGAAGCTCTGGTTTGTGAGAAGCATCTACCCAAACCTGCCCCAAATGGGACAAAACTTTGCCACGCCATGTTGATGGTGCTCCATGATAGCATGCCAAGTTTCATGAAATTCAGACGAGTTTTTGATTTACTAGAATTTGAAAACCAGGTATCTCAATGTTTGTGGCCGTGTGACGGTGGCAGGGTGTTTGACATTCATTCCCATTTCTTGCATGGGACCTAAGCATGCAACTAAGGACAAAAGATATGATTTTTCAACCAATTTATATGCACCGGAGCATGTGAATGTAGTTCAAATTTGAATTATGCACATAAATGCATTGAAAACTCACTTAATGCATAAAAATGTCCAAACGAATCCCCAAAATCACAAAAAATAACGCAACACTCCTGTTGTTCTATGTTGACACGAGAAAAAAAATTGAAAGCAATTAGAGGCAATGGATATCATTTCGTCCCCAAAGTTGGGGTTCCCTACCAAAACCATCATGCTTGTTGTGAGAAGCTCCGGTTTGTGAGAAGCATATACCCAAACCTACCCCAAATGGGACAAAAACTTTACCATGCCATGTTGATGCCGCTCCATGATAGCATGCCAAGTTCATTAATTTCAGATGAGTTTTGGATTTACTAGAATTTAAAAACCAGGTGTCTCAATGTTTGCGGCCGAGTGACGGTGGCAGGGTGTTTGACATTTATTCCCATTTCTTGCATGGGACCTAAGCATGCACCCAAGGACAAATATTTGATTTTTCAACCAATTTATATGCACTGGAGCATGTGCATGTAGTTCAAATTTGAATTATGCACATAAATGCATTGAAAACTCACCTAATGCATAAAAATGTCCAAACGAACCCTGAATAAATCCAATTCTTTTATGATCACTGCAGATAAAAGGTCTAGCAATTCAAACTCCGTCCATGGCCGATGTGACCCCATTATGTAATTCAAATCAAGACGAAAAATCGAGTAGATCCCACACAGTTTATTATAACCAACCGTGTGAGATGCAGCACAAAATATCTTTAGACCGTGTCTGAATAAGGGACCAGGTCTGAATAAGGGACCGGGTTTGATGACACTTTGCGCGCCATTTTTTGGCTAAAGCGATCCCAAATTTTCGGCTTCCGCGGAAATATCTACCTCCCCGCCCCCTCCCCCTTACCAAAAGCCACATTTCCCCCCTTTCCGCCTTCCTTTCCAAGTTGAAACCTTCACTCCTTGTTTCCAGTGCCGCCGCCTCCTCACCGGCGCCCTCCTTCACGCTGCTCGGCCTCGCCTATCCAGGCAGGTAATCCACACCCGACCCCCATCCTCCTCCTCCTTCCACATCCCACATGCCCCGACCGCCTGCGCGAGCACGACACCTTCCACCCAAATCACCGACCCCTACACCAAATAAGCACCGGCCTAAGCCATGGTGCACGCAGTATAGCCTGGACCTCAAGGGGCATTTGGCAGCGGAGAAGCAAATCACGACCGCATGCGCGGATGAGGTGGCGATGCCTGCCATTCGTGCCGATCCTCAGATCTTGGAGGAGCACCTCGCCATCGAGGCCACCATTGACGCCTCGCGCGCAGACGCCGCTACGCGGTTGGCTTCTTTAAACGACAGTTCGTGGCGTTTTCTCGAGGCCACCGTCGGTGCCTTCGATGTTGACTACGAGGTGTTTTCTTAGTGTGCATGTTCTTACCTCATCTCGAGAGCCAGCAGGATGGTGCCCGGAGCGGCTCAGGCAACTCACCACTACAACGAGGGCACCCACGATGCAGAGGCCTCGCCCTCTTCCATGTCCAAGGAGCCAATCGTCATCGATATCTCCGACAATGAGGAGTAGCTTGTCTTATTAGCTCACTATAAGGACCCATGTTAAGTTTCCTAGCTACTGCCTTTCCTTCA
Organism: Triticum aestivum; assembly: GCF_018294505.1. Classification (NCBI taxonomy): domain Eukaryota; kingdom Viridiplantae; phylum Streptophyta; class Magnoliopsida; order Poales; family Poaceae; genus Triticum; species Triticum aestivum. Next base: position 279,024,295 of record NC_057811.1, read on the forward strand.
TAAATTCTAGTGAATTGTGTTATCTACTTTTACCATGCAATCTTCTGCTATAGTGTATATGTTTTATATGTCGTGTAATGCGGTGTTCAATTAACTCCTTGGTTCAATTCTGCAAATGTGATGTACAATTCTTCAGGGTGCAATATTTCCAAGTTGTTAAGCATGCTTGATTTGGTTAACTGTCTGATGTTCTATTAGGAGTATGTTATATTGTTCAATTGGTGTTTAGTTAACTACTTGGTTCATTTCTTGTGGCTTGGTTCACTTGTTGTGGTGTTTAGTTACCTGCTAGGTTCAATTCTGCAATGCGATGTTCAATTGTTGTGGCTGCATTTTGTTATTGTATACTATGTGAGGAATAAATCTAATTTGGTTGTACTAAATACAAGAGAAACAAATACAATTGCTATTTCCAAGTTGTCAAGCATGCTTGGTTTGGTTAACTTTCTGATCTTCTATTGGGAGTATGTTATATTGTGCAATGTGGTGCTCAGTTAACGTTTGGTTGATTTGTTGTGGTGTTTAGTTAACTGCTTGGTTCAATTCTACAATGCGATGTTCAATTGTTGTGGCTGCATTTTGTTATTGTATACCATGTGAGGAATAAATCGAATTTGGTTGTACTAAATACATGAGAAACATATACAAGTTCTATATTTCCAAGTTGTTAAGCATGCTTGGTTTGGTTAACTGTGATCTTCTATTAGGAGTATGTTATATTGTGTAATGTGGTGCTGAGTTAACGTTTGGCTCATTTGTTGTGGTGCTTAGTTAACTGCTTGGTTTAATTCTGCAATGCGATGTTCATTTGTTGTGGCTGCATTCTGTTATTGTATACCATGTGAGGAATAAATCGAATTTGGCTGCACTTAATACATGAGAAACATATACAAGTTCTATATTTCCTAGTTCTTAATCATGCTTGGTGTGGATAAATGTGTTTTCCATGTGGCTTGAATTAATCTGATGAATCTGCAATGTGCTTATTTTTCATCAACATATTTTACTGATACCATGCGAACCCTTACTTAACCTGATGACTAACTACCTTATATGTGTTGCAGGGAAACAATGGGAAGCACTGAGGTTTACAAGATGGTACTAACTATTATACCTTGCCTTTTTGTATTCCTTTGCCCCATTTCCAATATAGAGAAGATATTTATGCACATCCTTGTTTTCAGGCTTCACTGATGATTACCTCTCAAACCACCTCTATGCTCAGGAGGCGAGGAAATTTTTCATACAATACCCACGGTTCAATATTGAAGTGTTCCTAAAGTGGTCGAAGGATGGACGGTCAATCATCCGCAGGCACTGGCCTAAAGTTGCAAAGACCTTCAACTTGAATGAAGGCTCAATATTTGCCTTCCGCTTCAGCAGTTTTCCAGATGAGATGTATCTCTCTATGTACCGTCTATGATGCTAATTTCGAAATATTCAAGATGTTGCATGTGAAACTTGCTGCTAGTGCAGTTGTGTAATTGGGTGGCTCAGTGCTGAAGCTATATCATGTTGTACTACGATGTATTTCAATTATGAAATCCTGCTTCCTTAATATGGAAACGGAATATATTATGTGCATAATATGAATGTCAATTAGATTAGTAAATGGATTATCAATAATAGGGCAATTAGCCCGCTAATTGGCCAATTAGCTTGCTAATTGGCCAATTAGCTTGCTAATTGGGTTTTCCTATTGCAAACGGTTAATGAGAAAATACCATGGGCGATTGATAACCCACAAGTATAGGGGATCGCAACAGTTTTCGAGGGTAGAGTATTCAACCCAAATTTATCGATTCGACACAAGGGGAGCCAAAGAATATTCTCAAGTATTAGCAGTTGAGTTGTCAATTCAACCACACCTGGATAACTTAGTATCTGCAGCAAAGTGTTTAGTAGCAAAGTAGTATGATAGTAGTGGTAACGGTAACAAAAGTAACGGTAGCAAAAGTAATATTTTTTGTGTTTTGTAGTGATTGTAACAGTAGCAACGGAAAAGTAAATAAGCGAAGAACAATATATGAAGAACTCGTACGCATTGGATCGGTGATGGAGAATTATACCGAATGCGGTTCATCATGTAACAATCATAACATAGGGTGACATAGAACTAGCTCCAATTCATCAATGTAATGTAGGCATGTATTCTGAATATAGTCATACGTGCTTTTGGAAAAGAACTTGCATGACATCTTTTGTCCTACCCACCCGTGGCAGCGGGGTCCTAATGGAAACTAAGGGATATTAAGGCCTCCTTTTAATAGAGTACCGGAACAAAGCATTAGCACATAGTGAATACATGAACTCCTCAAACTACGGTCATCACCGGGAGTGGTCCCGATTATTGTCACTTCAGGGCTGCCGAATCATAACACATAGTAGGTGATTATAGACTTGCAAGATAGGATCAAGAACTCACCTATATTCATGAAAACATAATAGGTTCAGATCTGAAATCATGGCACCCGGGCCCTAGTGTCAAGCATTAAGCATAGCAAACTCATAGCAACATCAATCTCAGAACATAGTGGATACTAGGGATCAAACCCTAACAAAACTAACTCGATTACATGATAGATCTCATCCAACCCATCACCGTCCAGCAAGCCTACGATGGAATTACTCGCGCACGGCGGTGAGCATCATGAAATTGGTGATGGAGGATGGTTGATGATGACGACGGCGACGAACCCCTCTCTCCGGAGCCCCGAACGGACTCCCGATCAGCCCTCCCGAGACGTTTTAGGGCTTGGCGGAGGCTACGTAAAACGCGATGAATCCTTCTCTCTGATTTTTCTCTCCCCGAAAGTGAATATATGGAGTTGGAGTTGAGGTCGGTGGAGCGTCAGGGGGTCCACGAGGTATGGGGGCGCTCCCAGGGGGGCAGGCACGTCCCCCACCCTCGTGGACATGGTGTGGGCCCCCTGACGTGGATTTTTCTTCCAGTATTTTTAATATTTTCCAAAAATACGTTCCGTGGAGTTTCAAGTCATTCCGAGAACTTTTGTTTCTGCACATAAATAACACCATGGAAAGTCTGCTGAAAACAACGTCAGTCCGGGTTAGTTCCATTCAAATCATGCAAGTTAGAGTCCAAAACAAGGGCAAAAGTGTTTGGAAAAGTAGATACGACGGAGACGTATCAACTCCCCCAAGCTTAAACCTTTGACTGTCCTCAAGCAATTCAGTTGATAAACGTAAAGTGATAAAGAAAAACTTTTACAAACTCTGTTTGCTCTTGTAGTTGTAAATATGTAAAGCCAGTATTCAAGTTTTCAGCAAAGATTATGACTAACCACATTGATAATAACTCTTAGGTCTCATGTTTACTCATATCAATGGCATAATCAACTAGCGAGTCATAATAATAAATCTCGGATGACAATACTTTCTCAAAACAACCATGATATGATATAACAAGATGGTATCTCGCTAGCCCTTTCTGAGACCGCAAAACATAAATGCAGAGCACCTTTAAAGATCAAGGACTGACTAGACATTGTAATTCATTGTAAAAGAGATCCAATCATAATCATACCCAATATAAATTAATAGTAATGGATGCAAATGACAGATGCGCTCTCCAGCTAGTGCTTTTTAACAAGAGGGTGATGACTCAACATAAAAGTAAATAGATAGGCCCTTCGCAGAGGGAAGCAGGGATTTGTAGAGGTGCTAGAGCTCGGTTTTGAAATAGAGATAAATAATATTTTGAGCGGCATACTTTCATTGTCAACATAACAACCAAGAGATGGCGATATCTTCCATGCTACACACATTATAGGCGGTTCCCAAACAGAATGGTAAAGTTTATACTCCCCCTCCACCAACAAGCATCAATCCATGGCTTGCTCGAAACAACGAGTGCCTCCAACTAGCAACAGTCCTAGGGGGAGTTTTGTTTGCAATTATTTTGATTTAGTTTGCATAAAGCATGGGACTGGGCATCCCGGTGACTAGCCATTTTCTCGTGAGTGAGGAGCGGAGTCCACTCCTCTTGAGAATAACCCGCCTAGCATGGAAGATACAGACAGCCCTAGTTGATACATGAGCTATTCGAGCATACAAAACATAATTTCATTTGATGGTTTGGAGTTTGGCACATACAAATTTACTTGGAACGGCAGGTAGATACTCTATATAGGAAGGTATAGTGGACTCATATGGAATAACTTTGGGGTTTAAGGGATTGGATGCACAAGCAGTATTCCCGCTTAGTACAAGTGAAGGCTAGCAAAAGACTGGGAAGCGACCAACTAGAGAGCGACAACAGTCATGAACATGCATTAAAATTAATAAACATTGAGTACAAGCATGAGTAGGATATAATCCACCATGAACATAAATATCGTGAAGGCTATGTTGATTTATTTCAACTACATGTTTGAACATGTGCCAAGTCAAGTCACTTAAATCATTCAAAGGAGGATACCACTCCACTATACCACATCACAACCATTTTAATAACATGTTGGCACGCAAGGTAAACCATTATAACTCATAGCTAATCAAGCATGGAACGAGCAACTATGATCTCTAATTGTCATTGCAAACATGTTTATTCATAATAGGCTGAATCAGGAACAATGAACTAATCATATTTACAAAAACAAGAGAGGTCTAGTTCATACCAGCTTTTCTCATCTCAGTCAGTGCATCATATATCGTCATAATTGCCTTTCACTTGCACGACCGAACGATGTGAAAATAATAAGAGTGCATGTGCATTGGACTAAGCTGGAATCTGCGAGCATTCAATAGACAGGAGAAGACAAGGCAATATGGGCTCTTGGTTAAATCAACAATATTGCATATAAGAGCCACTTCAACAATTTAATTATGGTCTTCTCCTATCGACCCCCAAAGAAAAGAAATAAAAATATTTACACGGGAAAGCTCCCAACAAGCAAAAGAAGAACGGGAAATCCTTTTGGGTTTTTTTTAATTACTACTACAGCATGAAAAGTAAACTAACTAAAAGCTATTACTAATTTTTTGGTTTTTTCTGAAGGTTTATCAAACACACAAGAAGAAAGCAGGAAAAAGAAAATAAACTAGCATGGATATTACAGTGAACGAGTATGAGCACCGACATCTAGCAATGAGTGTGTGAACATAAATGTAATGTCGGTGGGAAATACGTACTCCCCCAAGCTTTGGCTTTTGGCCAAAGTTGGTTCATTGCCACGGATGGCCTGGCGGATATCCGTAGCTGTAGCCGGGATCGTACTGAGATGAAGAAGACTCTGATTGCCACTGGCTGGAAATCATCTCCGGATCCCACTGGTAGTTAGACTGTCGTGGAGGCTCAAATTGTGGTTCCGGCTCCATAGTTGGTGCAGGGTTCCGGTAGGCGTGAATGGCCGCCCACGGAACGTGATACAAACCTGTAGATAAATTAAACAAGGAAGGAGCAGGAAAGATAATAGTCTCATTGTGATGTTTATCAAAGAACAATTTGTATTTAAGAGCCCCTTCCCTGTTCTTAACAATAAAGTCATGCGCTACCATACTCTTATAATCTAAATAAGCACTGGGCAGCAATTTTTCTTCCTTTTCATAGTGCCTAATAGGTATGTTATAATGTGCAGCAAGACGTGAAGCATAAATACCTCCAAAGATGGGACCCTTTGTACGGTTCAAACTTAACCGTTTAGCAATAATTCCGCCCATACTAACAATGTTATCGCGGAATAAACCATGGAACAAGATGATAATATCAGGAACACTAAGGTTTCCACAGTTTCCGCGACCAATTAAGCAACGACTAGCAAATATAGCAAAGTAGCGTAAAACAGGAAAATGTATGCTAGTGATTCTGGCATCGGAAACCTTCCTAGTTTCCCCCACAGTAATAATGTCAATAAACCCGTCCACATCTTTACGATGTGGTTCATCTAAACTACCCTCAAAAGGTATTTTGCAAACCTTGCAAAATTCATCTAGTGGCATCTTCTTAACAACATCATATAAATGAAACTCTACTGAAGGAGGTGTTTCCTTAGGATAATAGTAGAACTTTTGCACAAAAGTAGTGGTGAGTAAGAGATACTGGTTGCGTTGATCGCGGAGAAAGTCGGTGAGGCCTGCATTCTCAGCCAATGAATAGAAATCAACATAAATCCTGGCTTCTCTCAAGAAATCATCAGAAGGTCATTCACACGGCCGAACCTCCGCGGTGCGAGGCAGATTATATTTGGGCCTCTGTGCTTCTTCATTTTGCTTTTCCTTCGAGCTTCGGCTCGATGAGCCCCTCAAAAATCTCTTCATTATTTTCTGAAAAATTCTGAAATTTTTAGTAACTTCAAATAAAAGTGAACCAAGCTCAACAAAATTGATAGGAACTACTCCTACAAGTGCCTAGAGCCTATATCATGCATTAGAACTACTTGGAACCATATAAATTTGACATGCAAGCTCAAGAACATGGTCACCTAGGCAGCACAAATTTGCAATAAATAAAGCACTAGAACAAAAACTAATTGGACCCATGGATGAGTCACATACCAAGGAACAATCTCCCCAAGCAGTTTTGTGAGAGGTGCTTTGAGCAAGGAGATCGAAAATCGCAGCAAAATGAGCTAGAACTCGTGCTTGAGCTGGATGGTGATTTTTTTGGGAGGAAGAAGAAGTGTGTGGGTGCAGGAATAAGTGGAGGGGGGCCACCGTTGCCCCACGAGGCAGGGGGCGCGCCCTCCACCCTCGTGGCCAGGTGCTTGCCCCTCCTGCTGTGTTCTCAGTGCCAGGTATTCTCAAATATTCCAGAAAAAATCATATTCCATTTTCAGGGCATTTGGAGAACTTTTATTTTTGGGGTATTTTATATTGCACGGATAAATCAGAAAGCAGACAGAAAAATACTATTTTTACTTTATTTCAACTAAATAACAGAAAGTAGAAAGAGGGTACAGAAGGTTGTGCCTTCTTGTTTCATCCATCTCATGCTCATCAAAAGGAATCCACTAACAAGGTTGATCAAGTCTTGTTAACAAACTCATTCCGATTAACATGGAACCGGAGAAATTTTGAATAACACTATGTTACCTCAACGGGGATATGCACATCCCCAATAATAAGAATATCATATTTCTTCTTGCTAGTAGGAAGAGGAAATTCAAAACCTCCAAAAATAATCGATGGAATTTTTCCAATAGAGTTGATACTATGAACTTGAGGTTGTTTCCTCGGAAAGTGTACCGTATGCTCATTACCATTAACATGAAAAGTGACATTGCCTTTGTTGCAATCAATAACAGCCCCTGAAGTATTCAAAAAAGGTCTTCCAAGAATAATAGACATACTATCGTCCTCGGGAATATCAAGAATAACAAAGTCCGTTAAAATAGTAACATTTGCAACCACAACAGGCACATCTTCACAGATACCGACAGGTATAGCAGTTGATTTATCAGCCATTTGCGAAGATATTTCAGTAGGTGTCAACTTATTCAAATCAAGTCTACGATATAAAGAGAGAGGCATAACACTAACACAGGCTCCAAGATCACATAAAGCAGTTTTAACATAGTTTCTTTTAATGGAGCATGGTATAGTGGGTACTCCTGGATCTCCAAGTTTCTTTGGTATTCCACCCTTCAAAGTATAATTAGCAAGCATGGTGGAAATTCCAGCTTCCGGTATCTTTCTTTTATTTGTAACAATATCTTTCATGTACTTAGCATCAGGATTCATTTTGAGCATATCAGTCAAACGCATACGCAAGAAGATAGGTCTAATCATTTCAGCAAAGCGCTCAAAATCCTCATCATCCTTTTTCTTGGATGGTTTCGGAGGAAAAGGCATGGGTTTCCGAACCCATGGTTCTCTTTGTTTACCATGTTTCTTAGCAACAAAGTCTCTCTTATCATAACGTTGATTCTTTGATTGTGGGTTATCAAGATCAACAGCAGGTTCAATTTCTACATCATTATCATTACTAGGTTGAGCTTCATCATGAACATCATCATTAGCATTTTCATTAGGTTCATGTTCATTACGAGATTGTGTTTCAGCATCAGAAATAGATATATCATTTGGATTCTCAGGTGGTTCAGCAATAGCTTCACTAGAAGCATGCAAAGTCCTATCATTTTTCTTTTTCTTATTTTTAGAAGGACTAGGTGCATCAATATTATTTCTCTGAGAATCTTGCTCAATTCTCTTAGGGTGGCCTTCAGGATACAAAGGTTCCTGAGTCATTCTACCAGTTCTAGTAGCCACTCTAACAGCATAATCATTTTTCTTGCTATTCAATTCATTGATCAAATCATTTTGAGCTTTAAGTACTTGTTCTACTTGAGTGGTAACCATAGAAGCATGTTTACTAATGAGTTTAAGTTCACCTTTAGCTCTAGACATATAATCACCCAAGTGTTCAATCATACAAGCATTTTGTTTTAACTGCCTACCAAAATAAGCATTAAAGTCTTCTTGCTTAACCATAAAATTATCAAACTCATCCAAACATTGGCTAGCAAACTTAGTAGGAGGGATTTCAACTTTATCATATAAATAGAGAGAATTTTCCTTTACTACCTGTGTCGGGTTATCAAGACCATGAGTTTCTTCAATAGGTAATGGATTAAGATCATATGTTTCTTCAACAGGCGGTAGATTAAGACCATGTATTTCTTCAATAGGAGGTAAATTCTTAACATCTTCAGCTTTAATACCTTTTTCTTTCATAGATTTCTTTGCCTCTTGCATATCGTCAGGACTGAGAAATAGAACACCTCTCTTCTTCAGAGTTGGTTTAGGAATAGGCTCTGGAATTGGCTCAGGAAGTGTCCAATTATTTTCATTTGTCAACATATTATTCAATAGAACCTCAGCTTCATCCGGTGTTCTTTCCCTGGAAACAGAACCAACACAACTATCCAGGTAATCTCTGGAAGCATCGGTTAGTCCATTATAAAAGATATCAAGTATTTCATTTTTCTTAAGAGGATGATCAGGCAAAGCATTAAGTAACTTGAGAAGCCTCCCCCAAGCTTGTGGGAGACTCTCTTCTTCAATTTGCACAAAATTATATATTTCCCTTAAAAAAGCTTGTCTCTTATGAGCAGGGAAATATTTAGCAGAGAAGTAATAAATCATATCCTGGGGACTACACACACAACCAGGATCAAGAGAATTAAACCATATCTTAGCATCACCCTTTAATGAGAACGGAAATATTTTAAGGATATAAAGATAGCGAGATTTCTCATCATTACTGAACAGGGTGGCTATATCATTTAATTTAGTAAGATGTGCCACAAGAGTTTCAGATTCATAGCCATGAAAAGGATCAGATTCAACTAAAGTAATTATATGAGGATCAACAGAGAATTCATAATCCTTATCAGTAACACAGATAGGTGAAGTAGCAAAAGCAGGGTCAGGTTTCATTCTAGCATTAAGAGATTGCTGCTTCCATTTAGCTAATAACCTCTTGAGCTCATATCTATCTTTGCAAGCTAAAATAGCTAAAGCAGCTTCTTTTTTCCAAAACATAATCCCCAGGAATAACAGGCGATTCATATTTATTAGGGGGAGAGTCTTCATCATCACTTTCATCAATATTATCAGTTTCAATAATTTCATTCTCTCTAACCCTAGCAATTTGTTCATCAAGAAATTCACCAAGTGGCACAGTAGTATCAAGCATAGAAGTAGTCTCATCATAAGTATCATGCATAGCAGAAGTGGCATCATCAATAACATGCGACATATCAGAACGAATAGCAGAAGCAGGTTTAGGTGTCGCAAGCTGACTCAAAACAGAAGGTGAATCAAGTGCAGAGCTAGATGGCAGTTCCTTACCTCCCCTCGTAGTTGAGGGATAAATTATTGTTTTCTCGTCTTTCAAGTTCTTCATAGTGACTAGCATATATAAATCCCAAGTGACTCAAAGAATAGAGCTATGCTCCCCGGCAACGGCACCAGAAAATAGTCTTGATAACCCACAAGTATAGGGGATCGCAACAGTTTTCGAGGGTACAATATTCAACCCAAATTTATCGATTCGACACAAGGGGAGCCAAAGAATATTCTCAAGTATTAGCAGTTGAGTTGTCAATTCAACCACACCTGGATAACTTAGTATCTGCAGCAAAGTGTTTAGTAGCAAAGTAGTATGATAGTAGTGGTAACGGTAGCAAAAGTAATATTTTTGGTGTTTTGTAGTGATTGTAACAGTAGCAACGGAAAAGTAAATAAGCGAAGAACAATATATGAAAAGCTCGTAGGCATTGGATCGGTGATGGAGAATTATGCCGAATGCGGTTCATCATGTAACAATCATAACATAGGGTGACACAGAACTAGCTCCAATTCATAATTGTAATGTAGGCATGTGTTCTGAATATAAAAGAACTTGCATGACATCTTTTGTCCTACCCTCCCGTGGCAGCGGGGTCCTAATGGAAACTAAGGGATATTAAGGCCTCCTTTTAATAGAGTACCAGAACAAAGCATTAGCACATAGTGAATACATGAACTCCTCAAACTATGGTCATCACTGGGAGTGGTCCCGATTATTGTCACTTCGGGGTTGCCGGATCATAACACATAGTAGGTGACTATAGACTTGCAAGATAGGATCAAGAACTCACGTATATTCATAAAAACATAATAGGTTCAGATCTGAAATCATGGCACTCGGGCCCTAGTGACAAGCATTAAGCATAGCAAAGTCATAGCAACACCAATCTCAGAACATAGTGGATACTAGGGATCAAACCCTAACAAAACTAACTCGATTACATGATAGATCTCATCCAACCCATTACCGTCCAGCAAGCCTATGATGGAATTACTCACGCACGGCGGTGAGCATCATGAAATTGGTGATGGAGGATGGTTGATGATGACGACGGCGACGAGCCCCCCTCTCCGGAGCCCCGAACGGACTCCAGATCAGCCCTCCCGAGAGGTTTTAGGGCTTGGCGGTGGCTCCGTATCGTAAAACGCGATGAATCCTTCTCTCTGATTTTTTTCTCCCCGAAAGTGAATATATGAAGTTGGAGTTGAGGTCGGTGGAGCGTCAGGGGGCCCACGAGGTAGGGGGCGCGCCCAAGGGGGGCAGGCGCGCCCCCCACCCTCGTGGACAGGGTGTGGGCCCCCTGACGTGGATTTTTCTTCCAGTATTTTTAATATTTTCCGAAAAGATGTTCCGTGCAGTTTCAGGTCATTCCGAGAACTTTTGTTTCTGCACATAAATAACACCATGGAAAGTCTGCTGAAAACAGCGTCAGTCCGGGTTAGTTCCATTCAAATCATGCAAGTTAGAGTCCAAAACAAGGGCAAAAGTGTTTGGAAAAGTAGATACTACGGAGACATATCAGCGATGACCTAAGGCAACGCACACAGTTTCTAGGAATAAACTGTGTTGGATCAATGAACAATCACACACGGCATTCTCTTCAAAACTGTTTGTGTTACGCCACCTTGCGCAAATGTTTTCCTTATGGTGACTGTGTGGGATATATCACTACTAGGAAAAGGGCTATAGATGGAATGGCCACTAATGGCGCACCAGACATGTGGTGCGCCATTGCTATATAGCAGTGGCGCACCATGTGCTGGTGCGCCATTAGTGTGAAAGACACTAATGGCGCACGAGACAAACGGTGCACCATTAGTAACAATTTTTTTTATTTTTTTCCAAACATACTAATGGCGCACCAGGGCACAGTGCGCCATTACTAGTTCTAACTAGTAATGGCGCACTAGCCACATAGTGCGCCACTACTATATTTTTTTGCAAAACTACTAATGGCACACCAGGGAACAGTGCACCATTACTAGCGATCCCCCTCCATCTCGATCGCTATCCCACCTAGCCAGATCCGGCCCCCTCGCCGCCGAGCACCCCCCGCACCCTCTACCCCGCTCCACCGGGCGCCGCCGCCGACCCCCCGCACCCTCCCCCGCTCCACCGCCGCCGACGACCCACCGCACCCTTCCCTGCTCCACCGCCGCCGACGACCCACCGCACCCTCCCCCGCTCCACCGCCGCCGACGACCCACCGCACCCTAGCTCCCCTGCTCCACCGCCGCCGATGACCCACCGCACCCTCCCCGGCCCGCTCCACCGCCGCCGACGACCCCCTGCACCCTCTCCGGCCTGCTCCACTGTCACAAATGAATGCTATAGCTAATTCCTCCCTCTCCCTCGCCAGTTCCCCTTCGTCCCTCTCCCTCGTGCCAGTTCCTCTCCGTCCGCTCCCAATCCGCGCCCCCACCGCCTCCCTCTCCCCATCCTCCCCTCCGACCCCACCCCACACTCGCCGGAGCAGCGCCGCAGGGCCGACACCAACCTCGCCCTCGCCCGCGCGCGCCGCAACCTCCGCCTCGCATTCAACGGCTACACATTCTACACCGAGGACCAGGACATGAAGAGCGATGGTTATCAGAACTCCGGGGTAACGATGGATTCCTACACCGGTAACGACAAGGACAGAGCACCCCTCGCACCCCCCGACGACCCACCGCACCCTCCCCCGCTCCACCGCCACCGAGCACCCCCCGCACCCTCTCCCCCACACCCTGTTTTTATAAAAATTATTACTGTTTTTATAAAAAAAATATTACTGTCATGATTTAAACAAGTTTGAACATATTTAAACACAAATAAATATCAAACATCATTTTAAATGCATAAAAATAAAAAATTGGGGAGCCTGGGAATCGAACCCAGGACCTCCTAGTGTGTGTGCTGCGTGCTGACCAGTCGGGCTAGTGGGCATGTTCTGATGGAGATAGGGTTAGGTGGAAATATAACCTGAGCAGTCGGGCTAGTAATTTCTAATGGCGCACCAGGGTGAGGTGCGCCATTGCTATCGTCGTACTTATGGCGCACTTGGGGGAGATGCGCCATTAGATAGACATCCCGCACTCCACCTATTCCCTCGCACTGTGGCCTCCCTCCCTCCCTCGCCAGATCCCCCACTCGACCCCAACCGTACGCTGCCGCCCCTTGCTCCGCCCCCTCCGTCAGCCGCGCCTGCACGCCATCGGCGACGCCGCCGCCGCTGTGGTCTTGCGCTGCCCCGACGCCGCCGCCCCGACCCCCGCGGGACTCCACCCCCGCGCCCCCCGAACGAGATCGGCCGAGCGCTCCTCTCCTCTCCTCCTCCCTCCGACGAGCGAGGGCCTCCTCCGGCCCCTGCAGCAGCCGGCGAGCGAGGGCCTCCTCCTCCTCCGACGTGCCCACACCCCGCCTGCCCCTGCCGTCCTCCGCCACCCGGCGACCAGCCGCGCCCGCCCAGGTACCCCTCCTCCTTCCTCCTTCCCCCTCTCCACCCTTCCTCCCCATTCCCTCCCTCAGTAGCTAGCAAAAAAACATACATGAACACCTAAAAAAATCTGTATGCAACACCTAAAAAAAAAATCTGATTTTGAGTTAAACATAAATAAACTTGCTAAGGGGTGATGAATGTACATATTTGTATGCAACACATAGGGATTAAACAAGTACGTTTAGGTGACCGACAGCCAATTAGCATCACCAGGCACAACACCTACTGTGTTCCAGTTATTTAGGGAAGGAACCTGTTGTGTTCAATAGATGCAAGCAAACACCAACAGACCAATCATCAGTAAGAAGTGAGTGACTTGTAGGTTTATTAACTAAAATACTGCATAAGGCTAGGTATGCAGGGCTATTCGATATTAATAACACCAATAGTAGCGCGTTGATGCCGATGGTGCTCAGTTATCAGATGTATAGATGTACCAACTAGACTGTATATATCTATATTCAGCACATACATCAACATAGCCCATTGGAAGAAGGGAAGCAGAACCTTTAGCATTACTAAATTGTAATTTCTGAACAAATTAAATGATAACCTTATTTAAATTCTGGAATTTAAAGAAAGAGGCAATGAAATTCTCCTAGTTGAGAAGATAGTCATCTTGTAGGGCACTGAATTGACCCATGCTCAAGCTCAAAATAGCTTAGCAGTTTAAAAAACAAGGTACTAGAAATTTAGTAGATTGCAAGGAATAGAAACTTCCAGGCAAGAGGTCAGGTCACCACTTGATCTTGGCACCAACCAGATCAGGCAATTAGCTACTATATTAAAAAACTACTAAGAATTTGTGAATGAGATCTCAAGATTTATTCTGTTCTATTAAAAAACTACTAAGAATTTATGAATGAAATTCTCCACCCTTCCTCCCCATTCCCTCCCTCCCTCCCCTCGACCGTGGTACATAATCTGTGCGTCCAAGTGCAATCTCTGGAGCCCCTTCGAGTATGGTCATAGAATAGTTCCATTATAAGAGTGCTATTATAAGAGTACAATATGCTAATGATACCCTTTTATTGTTGGAAAATGATGCTGGAATTGCTCTGAATCTGAAATGGATTCTAACCTGTTTTGAACAAATTGCTGGGATGACAATTAACTATCATAAGTTTACTCTTATCCCTATTAACCTGACAGTTAATGATCTCACTCCATTTGTGGACATTTTCCAATGCATAGTTGGGGATTTGTGGACATTTTCCAATGCATAGTTGGGCAATAAAAGATACATTCACTTGAATGCAGTGTGCTTTTTTCTTTTCCAAAGGAAAAGAAAATGTGGTGTATAACAGATGTATTATTTGGTGGAAATTGAGATATCATATTAATCATTGACAAATTGGCTTTGCAATGTGATGTTTTAAGGGTACTAATTGGTCTCTTCTGCTGCTTATCAGAGATGGGGGGAAGCAGGCACCGCCGCTCTGCCTCACCGGAGTACGAGTTGGATGCTTTTGAGTTCTTCAGTGTCATACTTGGGACTTCAATATCAGCCACGAGGCAGGTATATAAAACGAGAGATCTCCCCTTCACCCATCTCATTATGATAACTCTGTTGTTTGCTACATCACTCCTTGTCCCAAATTGCAGAGGCTGCCTGACACTTTTATGAACATGCTGGGTGAAGATCCGCTAGATAATGTGAAGCTCCGACAGGCCGGCAGCGGGGTTCGCAGGCTGTGGGACGTGGAGTTGGTGATCGAGGAGGGCCACATGTACCTGTGCCGTGGTTGGGAGAAGTTCTACAGTGCCTACGACCTGCGGACCGGGTACTTTCTTCTCTTCAGGTACGACGATGACGCCACAATGCTCATCGTGAAGGTTTTCAACACAACTATGTGTCGCATGCGCTACGCTGACGACGAAGATGCCAGTGCGTTCTGCCTCTTCTTATTCCTCTACATTTGGCTTTGTCTCACATCGATTGTTAACGGCCATTGTTGCATTTGGACAGGCAATGGGAGCAGCAGCAGCGACACTGGCTACAACCAAAGCAGCAGCGATTATGGCTGTTGCAAAAGCAACAGCGATTCTGGCTTTAGCGAAAGCAGCAGCGATTCTGGCAGCAGCAAAGACAGCAAGAAGGATGATCCAGACTGGAGTGGGGGAGAAGAGGAGCAGAGTGGGGATGAGGAGCTGCAGGATGACGATGGGCATCAGGCTGAGGATGACCTAGCGCTGGTGGTGGCTGACCAAGGGCAAGAGATGGTGGTGGCTGACCATGGGCAAGAGATGGTGGTGGCTGACCATGGGCAAGAGATGGTGGTGGCTGAGGATGACCTAGCGACGGTCGTGCCCGTCCTGCCTGAAGGTGGCCTCGCGATGGTGGTGGTGCCTGACAATGACCACGCACCGGTGGTGGCGTCGGCGATCCCACAGCTGGGCGACATGACCACGCCAATTGTGGTAGAATACTACATCCCATAGCTGCCTCCACCACCTCGCCGCTCTTGGCGCATCAGGCTGAGGAAGGAGAAGGAGAAGAACAATGAGAACTGAACTATGTGAAACTTTTGTAATATGGTGTTGGATGGATAACGGTGTTGGATGAACAATGTGAAACTTTTGTAATATGTAACGATGGAACTATGTGTTGGCTATGTATGTATATATCATGAAACTTGTGTGTTGGATATGATTGTTATATGGATGCTTGTTGTATATATATGTGTTGGATATCTCATATGTGAAATAGTGACCAGAGATTAAGAAAAAACGAATTTTTTTAAAAAAATGTTAATAATGGCGCACTTCCATCTGGTGCGCCATTAGTATACCAGTTACTAATGGCGCACCTGTGGGATACTAATGGCGCACCCGTGGTGCGCCATTAGTATACCAGATACTAATGGCGCACCTGTGGTGCGCCATTACTAAAATATTCTAGTGGCGTGGTGCTAGTGGCGCACCAGTAGTGCGCCATTAGTAGGCAAAACTGGTGCGCCACTAGTAAGACTTTTTCTAGTAGTGTATATACGAACGAAAATGTTTAGTGGTGACTGACTGTGTGGGATGTACTTACGACCAGAAATGATTTCGCCTATATAATTGTATTTTTTAAGCACTACTGTACGTATTTCTGTATTTGAGTGCTCGCCTGTTGCACACGAGCTCATTTTGTCGAGCATGTGTGCCAGGAGGGCATATCCCCAACGGTTTCTGGGTCATGTGGGAAGGACCCCCCTATCACCCACACTCACTTGGCGACGGTTCTGAAAGCCGTCACGGAAAGGGGTTAAAAACTGTTTGTTTAGGACCGACGCGTACCAGTGTACGTTATATAACAAATACCATAAATATTACAAGGTTCAAATTCAAATATTACAATGAACAAATTCAAACATTGCAAACATCGTCATTTCTGCAAGGGGATCAGCCGCTGACAAGTCATGTTTGGGTTTGACACAATGACTTCCAATTGCTCTGTCATATGCTCTTCCAATACGAAGTTTAGCTTTTTTTGGAGCCTCTTCCATTCCACAGTACATGCCGTCTCTGATCAACACACCATTCATCTTTCCTAATTAAATGTGTGTTCAACCTCAGTACCCTCAGCACACTTGCTCTGGCAAGAAAGAACTTGGCGAGTGTAATCCCCGGTAAGGTCTCTCTATAGTAGTTCAAAGTAATATTTCAGAGATGCAGATCCAGGCATTCGATGTGATTGTCGTTATAAACATTATCCACCTCCGGGCCTATTATTATTTGCAAAAGAAGAGAACATGTTAGTGCCTACATGCAGTTTTGAACACTACTATACGCCTATTTGGTTTGCAGGATTTGTAAATGCACCAACACGCCATCTTTGATCTGACTTGATTAACATGGGCATTTGATTACAATCTAGAAACATGTAGCCTTTTTCACAAGAGGTTGGATTGGATGAAAAATTCCCTAAGAAAACTAGTATAGATGAATCCAAAGGAGAAATGCTTATGGATTGTAACCATATGAATCAAGCAACCAATATGTGGTGGTGGTGGTGGGGGGGTGTCGGTGTCAAAACCAGCTGATCCCGGGTAGGGGATCCCGAACTGTGCGTCTAAGGATCGAAGGTAACATGAGACAGGGGACACGATGTTTACCCAAGTTCGGGCCCTCTTAATGGAGGTAATACCCTACTTCCTGCTTGATTGACTTTGATGAGTATATGGGTTACAAGAGTTGATCTACCTCGAGATCGTAATGGCTAAACCCTAGATGTCTAGCCTGTATGATTTGTGATAGCCTCTATGGACTAACCCCTCCGGTTTATATAGACACCGGAGGGGGCTAGGGTTGTACAAGGTCGATTTACAGAGAAAGGAACCTACACATCTGGCTGCCAAGCTTGCTATCTACACAACAGAGAGTCCCATCCGGACACGGGGGAAAGCCTCCTATCTCGTATCTTCATGGCCCATCAATCCGGTACATGTCACATAGCCTGGACGCCCGGGGACCCCCTTATCCAGGACTCCCTCAATAGCCCCCGAACTTGCCTTCAATGACGACGTAGTATTCGGCTTTATGTCTTCGGCTTTGCAAGGCGGGTTCTCCATTACACTTCGGATTGACGATAAGCCGGCTCCACTTTAAATATCATATTCTATTGATTCTTTGCTGCCGTCGCCTCAGCTTCCACGTGTCAAATGAATGCGAACGGTCTAGGTGTGTTTTTACAAATAATCCCTCGACCACGCATGGGAAGGCATCTATTTAAGGAGATTAGATCTTAGATGCCATTCCACACCACGCGGAAATCCTTTGAACTCTCCATAGGAATTTGTCCAAACATGGCCAGCACTCCAAGCTCTTCCTCACGCCCCCTCAGCCCTGAAAAAGGCGACTGGGAAAGCTACTCAATATCTCACGCCCATCTCAATAAACTTCAGACGTAGGGATATCTTTCTCCCACGGATCTAGTCTCCGTTCGGGCTGGATTAACTTCCCTACATGGCGAAGCCCTGGTGGAGAATTTCCCCAATCCTTCTAAAGAGGAGCGGGTGTGCTTCGTTTCCTTCCTTTTGAGAGGCGTAGGATTTCCTATCCACCCTTTCCTTAGAGGTCTCCTGGAGTATTACGGCCTCCAACTGCATAATCTGACACCAGGCTCCATCCTGCATATCGCGGGCTTCGTTGCTCTTTGCGAGCTATTCCTAGGCTGTGAGGCTCATTTCGAGCTATGGCGGAAATTTTTCTGCCTCGTCGCCACTCCCAAAAGGGATCTATATTCGAGGTGGGCGGCGCCGAAGTATGGCGCATAGCCGGGACAGGATACCTGTCCGGCACTCTGAAGAAGGTATTCGAAGAGTGGCCCTCGGAATGGTTTTATATCGAAGACGTCGTTCTTCCGGACCCAACCCGGCGCGGTCTTCCCGAATTCTCTAGCGCTCCTTTAAAGAAGCGCACCAGCTGGCATCCCCGAAGCCTCGAGGAAGAAGACAGTGCGGAGGTCGAGAGGCTAGCAAGCAAGATCAGAGTACTTGCCAACTCTGGGCTGTCTATAATCGAGTTAATGGCGATTTCAATAATGCGATGCGTTCAGCCGCTCCAATCTAGAGGTTTTCCTATGTGGAATTACAACGGGGAGGACGATGCATGTAACGCCCACGATGCAGCTATATCTCCCACGTGTCGAGGCACGACTTAGAGGCATAACCGCATAGTGGTTTTGTCGCAAGAAGGGTCATCTTCACACAATCCCATGTAATGAACAAGAATGGGATAAAGAGTTGGCTTACAATCGCCACTTCACACAATACATGAATATAATTCATACATCATCCAAAATACAAACACATATAGACCGACTACGGTCAAAACCAGATGAAAATAAGACAACCCCAAATGCTAGATCCCCGATCGTCCCAACTGGGCTCCACTACTGATCATCAGGAAAAGACACATAGTAACGACCACGTTCCTCGTCGAACACCCACTTGAGATCGACCCCATCATCTGCACTGGCATCGTCGGCACCTGCAACTGTTTTGGTAGAATCTGTGAGTCATGGGGACTCAGCAATCTTACACCCGCGAGATCAAGACTATTTAAGCTTATAGGAAAGGGAGGTGTAATGATGTGGAGCTGCAGCGGCAATAAGCATATATGGTGGCTAACATACGCGAAGGAGAGCGAGAAGAGAAGCAACGGAGCGGTCGTCATCTAGCAATGACCAAGAAGTGATCCTGAACTCCTACTTATGTCATACATAACACAGACCATGTTCACTTCCCAGACTCCGCCGAGAAGAGACCATCACGGCTACACACGCAGTTGATGTATTTTAATTGGGTCAAGTGACAAGTTCTCTACAACCGGACATTAACAAATTCCCATCTGCGTCATAACCGCGGGCACGGCTTTCGAAAGATAATGCCCTGCAGGGGTGTCCCAACTTAGCCCATCATAAGCTCTCAGGTCAACGAAGGATAAACCTTCTCCCGGAAAGACCCGGTCAGTCTCGGAATCCCGGTTTACAAGACATTTCGACAATGGTAAAACAAGACCAGCAAAGCCGCCCGAATGTGCCGACAAATCCCGATAGGAGCTGCACATATCTCGTGCTCAGGGCACACCGGATTGTCCAAGCTTCCGATAGGCCAGACCAGAGTTGCCCCTGGTGGCCACCGGCGACTGACAGTTTGGACCAATACTCAGAGGAGCACTGGCCCGAGGGTTTAAAATAAAGATGACCCTCAGGCTCTAGAAAACCCGGGGGAAAAAGGCATAGGTCGCAAAAAGTAAAACCATGTTTGGGCCTTGCTGGAGGAGTTTTATTCAAGGCGAACTGTCAAGGGGGTCCCATAAATCACCCGACCGTGTAACGCAAACTCAAGGAACATAATCCCGGTATAACAGAAACTAGGGCGACAAGAGTGGAACAAAACACCAGGCATAAGGCCGAGCCTTCCAGCCTTTACCAAAATATATAGATGCATTAATTAAATAAGAGATATTGTGATATCCCAACATATCCATGTTCCGACATGGAACAAACTTCAACTTCACCTGCAACTAGCAACGCTATAAGAAGGGCTGAGCAAAAGCGGTAACTTAGCCAAACAACGGTTTGCTAGGAAAGGATGGTTAGAGGCTGACATGGAAATATGGGAGGCATGATATAGCATGTGATAGGTAGCGGAGCATGGCAATAGAGCGAACAACTAGCAAAGCAAAGATAGAAGTGATTTCGAGGGGTGGTCATCTTGCCTCCAAGGTTCTCAGAGTTGTCGAAAGCTTGATCCTCGTAAGCATACTCGACAGGTTCCTCGTTCACGAACTCGTCTCCCGGCTCTACCCAAGACAAGAACACAAACAAACGGAACTACAATCAACCACGAGAAATGCACAAGCAACATGATGCAAAACATGTATGATATGCAAGATATCATATGTGATGCATATGCGTGCTCCGGAAGGAAAATGATGAACATGGTAGTAACTTGGAAAACCAAGCATGCCACTGGAAAGATGAGATGATTTCGGTCGAAATCGATATAAAGATCACCGGAAACGGATGCACGGTTTGCAAATGGCAAGCAAAACAAGAATGACACGAATCTGCGATTAACAACAAGATAGCACTTAAAATACAACAAGCAACAATGCTACAGCACCCCAACATAGCAACAAAGCATATGGTAGTAATCTACAGGAGATGCTTGACAAAAGATGAACACTGAGCTACGGCTAGATCACAACATATCAAGCTCAAACAAGCATGGCAAAAGTGCAAAAGATAACAGGATCACAGACTTGGTGAAAAACTGGACATGGCAGAAAACAGCATCAGGTAGCAATGTTCAGAGCACGAAATAAACATGCTACGGAAATTAACATGGCAAAACTTGGCATGGCAGTATTCTAATAAATGCACATGACAAAAGTACCTTACTGACCATAAGCCAAAAAGGACCAGAAGATACGATGGCAAGCATGTAAAGATAGCAAGTTTCGTTATCAGGTTTCAGACTTGGCAGAAAACAGAACAGGGCAGAAATAATAATATGTAGGGCTCTTTGTGAGCTTGATGCACTCACTACAGAGCAATGCATGACAAAACAATCATAACTACAGCAATATGGCATGTCTATGAAGCTATCCACGGCAAGAACAAAAGCATAGCATGTGTTGATCAACTACAATGAGCTTGGCAAAAATGAATATCATGTTAAGAATCTGCCAGAAATATTGTATAGCAAAAGTAGTGCAAGATTGAGTCATGGTATGTACTCCATAATTGCAAACAAGGGCAGGAATGGATCGATTACAACTATAGCTACAAAACATCCTTACTGAACATCTCCAAAATATGCATGGATCTCTCTGTAGCATCAAGTTTACATGGCAACAAAATAACAGCAGACAGACACAGAGAAAACACTTAAGTCCCTGAAATCAGAAACATTACGGAGCCTACTTTGCATGCTTGTGCTAGTCACCACAGAGATCACAAAAATACATGGCATACACCCTTGGAAATATGGCATGGCATACTTCAAAACACATGTAGAGCTCATGCCCATAAGATGCACAGATTAAATGATACAAAAATGACAAATCTCCAAGTTCTGCTAAGAACCAGAAGATAACAGCAACTAGCCCTCTTCCAACAGAGATTTGGGCATCAAGATGACCTCTACTGAACATGGTGCAATTGAACAAAATGAAGAACATCACGAGAAAAATAATTTGACCTATTACACGCGCGAATCGGAGCTACAGGCAAGGAGTTATGGCATCACGAACAGAGGCATATGT
>NC_057811.1:279046663-279062546 GCF_018294505.1 Triticum aestivum
GAGCGTACTCGAAATAGAACGAAGGCGTTGCCAATAGTGGAAGGGCCCCATTGCGTGCAGGTTTATCATATAGAGAGCAAGGTCTCCGAGGAAAATAATCTTATGTAAAAAAGGAATTGCTCAAAGTTTTGCATGACTTATCTTTTCTGTTGCCACATGGGTGGTTGCTGTGTCTGTAGATGATGTCGCTCGTTCGGTCGTCTTCTTCCTTGGAGTGACGACCACGATGAAGCCGCTGCGCCCACTAGACCGGATTTTCACAACTGCGCCCCCTACCTGGCGCGCCAAAGATGGCGGCGGGAAACGACACCTATGGGATCACTGGAATCCCTTCTACGGTTGGCTGGTGCGGGGTTGTGCAAAGAGCGGGTCTAGAAGCCAGCACAAGGATTGTTTACCCAGGTTTGGGCCGCGAGGATGCGTAATACCCTAGTCCTTCTTTGGTGTATATTTGAGTGCTCTTGAGCTTTTGAACTAGCTACGATGCGTCCATCGTCCAAAAGATCCGAATACTCTCCCAGTACGCCGCGGGCCTCCTTTTATAGACAAAGGGGCTGCCACAGTGGCACACAGGAGGTGGAAAGGTATACAGTGTACAAGCTTATCGCCTGTCATTACTGGACAAAGCGCATTAAATGCGCTACTTAGGTGTCCACTCGCTTTATCGGGGACAGTAACGAGGTCCGTCCCATCCGTCGCCGCTCAGCTTTGTTCTGACACGCGTCCAGTCCAACGAGGCATGCAACGCCATGTAGGCTGGCAGGCTGCTGAGTTGGCGTGGTGGTAGGGTCTTCACGAAGATCTGCATGCCACCACGCAGGTGCTTGCTGAGTTGGCCTAGAGGCCACACGTCGCCACGCAGGTGTTCACCTAGTAGGTGGGCTGGCAGCTGCATGGGAACAGTGGCGGAGCTTTGGCAGATGTGGGCCTCGCGGCGGCCCCGCGGATGTCTTCGGCAAGAGTCTTTCCGGGGCCCCGGCAAGGGTCTTGCCGCAGCATTGTGGTCGTCCCCGGCAAGGGGCTTGGCGAGGGTCTCGTGGATATCCTTGGCAAGGATCTTGCCGAGGATCTTCATCTTCTAGTTATTTATCTAGTCTTGTATGCTTCTAGTCTACATAAAGATCTGCATGCCACCATGAGGCACTTCCCGAGCCTTGGTTCCAATGCTGTTGATGGTGTCGGAACTCTGAGGCTCAAGGGTAGCCGCGATGTTGGCATTGGGAGAGCTCCCCCGGCAAGGCCTTGCCGGGGGCGACTAGGCCGCCCCGGCAAGGTTCTTGCCGGGGAAAAGCCCATATTGTCACTCTGTCTTCTGCGCCCCTGGTTGGAGTGCTGCTTTGGTAGTCTTATGCCTCCACTTCCCTATTCTGCCCTGCTAAGTGTGGTCACAAGCGCGGCTCTGACTGCCCGTGCACAAGTAAAGGGGTAGAAAGGGACCCCCTACTTTTGTACACTGACAGGAGCCCCCAGGCCTGGGCCACACATAAGCGCAACGCGTTGTTGGGCTAGGCCCAGAACGGTGCACGGGCATGTGGGGCGGAGTTTTTACCACAGTAACTCCCTCGCCGGCTGCGCTTCCCCACAACCCGCGTTGAATGTGCGACGTGGTGGTCATGCGTGACGTGGGAGTCATGCGTGGGGCGGTTGCTGCCCTCACGCGTCACATCATGGTTAATGGTAAAGAGGCGGCCCACGCCTTCCCAAAAATAAAGGGGAAACTACAGGCGCGCTGCTCATTTACCCTCCGCGTCTCTTCAATCTCAGAACCGCCGTTCCTCTCTTCTTCCTCAAAGCAAAAAAACTCTATTGCCTCTGGTCGCCACCGCCGCCCCCAGTGCTCTTGATTCTTGGCCCCCTTCCGGCTGCCATGGCGCCCAAAACCAGCAGGGGCAAGGGAGTGGCCAAGGATGCCGGGGAGAAGGAGGCGCCGGAGAGCGAGTTGGCGGCGCTTCGGATAACATTTCGTCCCCAAAGTTGGGGCGTTCCCTACCGAAACCATAATGCTTGTTGTGAGAAGCTCTGGTTTGTGAGAAGCATCTACCCAAACCTGCCCCAAATGGGACAAAACTTTGCCACGCCATGTTGATGGTGCTCCATGATAGCATGCCAAGTTTCATGAAATTCAGACGAGTTTTTGATTTACTAGAATTTGAAAACCAGGTATCTCAATGTTTGTGGCCGAGTGACGGTGGCAGGGTGTTTGACATTCATTCCCATTTCTAGCATGGGACCTAAGCATGCAACCAAGGACAAAAGATATGATTTTTCAACCAATTTATATGCACCGGAGCATGTGAATGTAGTTCAAATTTGAATTATGCACATAAATGCATTGAAAACTCACTTAATGCATAAAAATGTCCAAACGAATCCCCAAAATCACAAAAAATAACGCAACACTCCTGTTGTTCTATGTTGACACGAGAAAAAAAATTGAAAGCAATTAGAGGCAATGGATATCATTTCGTCCCCAAAGTTGGGGTTCCCTACCAAAACCATCATGCTTGTTGTGAGAAGCTCCGGTTTGTGAGAAGCATATACCCAAACCTACCCCAAATGGGACAAAAACTTTACCATGCCATGTTGATGCCGCTCCATGATAGCATGCCAAGTTCATTAATTTCAGACGAGTTTTGGATTTACTAGAATTTAAAAACCAGGTGTCTCAATGTTTGCGGCCGAGTGACGGTGGTAGGGTGTTTGACATTTATTCCCATTTCTTGCATGGGACCTAAGCATGCACCCAAGGACAAATATTTGATTTTTCAACCAATTTATATGCACTGGAGCATGTGCATGTAGTTCAAATTTGAATTATGCACATAAATGCATTGAAAACTCACCTAATGCATAAAAATGTCCAAACGAACCCTGAATAAATCCAATTCTTTTATGATCACTGCAGATAAAAGGTCTAGCAATTCAAACTCCGTCCATGGCCGATGTGACCCCATTATGTAATTCAAATCAAGACGAAAAATCGAGTAGATCCCACACAGTTTATTATAACCAACCGTGTGAGATGCAACACAAAATATCTTTAGACCGTGTCTGAATAAGGGACCAGGTCTGAATAAGGGACCGGGTTTGATGACACTTTGCGCGCCATTTTTTGGCTGAAGCGATCCCAAATTTTCGGCTTCCGCGGAAATATCTACCTCCCCGCCCCCTCCCCCTTACCAAAAGCCACATTTCGCCCCTTTCCGCCTTCCTTTCCAAGTTGGAACCTTCACTCCTTGTTTCCAGTGCCGCCGCCTCCTCACCGGCGCCCTCCTTCACGCTGCTCGGCCTCGCCTATCCAGGCAGGTAATCCACACCCGACCCCCATCCTCCTCCTCCTTCCACATCCCACATGCCCCGACCGCCTGCGCGAGCACGACACCTTCCACCCAAATCACCGACCCCTACACCAAATAAGCGTCGGCCTAAGCCATGGTGCACGCAGTATAGCCTGAACCTCAAGGGGCATTTGGCAGCGGAGAAGCAAATCACGGCCGCATGCGCGGATGAGGTGGCGATGCCTGCCATTCGTGCCGATCCTCAGATCTTGGAGGAGCACCTCGCCATCGAGGCCACCATTGACGCCTCACGCGCAGACGCCGCTACGCGGTTGGCTTCTTTAAATGACAGTTCGTGGCGTTTTCTCGAGGCCACCGTCGGTGCCTTCGATGTTGACTACGAGGTGTTTTCTTAGCGTGCATGTTCTTACCTCATCTCGAGAGCTAGCAGGATGGTGCCCGGAGCGGCTCAGGCAACTCACCACTACAACGAGGGCACCCACGATGCAGAGGCCTCGCCCTCTTCCATGTCCAAGGAGCCAATCGTCATCGATATCTTCGACAATGAGGAGTAGCTTGTCTTATTAGCTCACTATAAGGACCCATGTTAAGTTTCCTAGCTACTTCCTTTCCTTAATAAATTCTAGTGAATTGTGTTATCTACTTTTACCATGCAATCTTCTGCTATAGTGTATATGTTTTATATGTCGTGTAATGCGGTGTTCAATTAACTCCTTGGTTCAATTCTGCAAATGTGATGTTCAATTCTTCAGGGTGCAATATTTCCATGTTGTTAAGCATGCTTGATTTGGTTAACTGTCTGATGTTCTATTAGGAGTATGTTATATTGTTCAATTGGTGTTTAGTTAACTACTTGGTTCATTTCTTGTGGCTTGGTTCACTTGTTGTGGTGTTTAGTTACCTGCTAGGTTCAATTCTGCAATGCGATGTTCAATTGTTGTGGCTGCATTTTGTTATTGTATACCATGTGAGGAATAAATCTAATTTGGTTGTACTAAATACAAGAGAAACAAATACAATTGCTATATTTCCAAGTTGTCAAGCATGCTTGGTTTGGTTAACTTTCTGATCTTCTATTGGGAGTATGTTATATTGTGCAATGTGGTGCTCAGTTAACGTTTGGTTGATTTGTTGTGGTGTTTAGTTAACTGCTTGGTTCAATTCTACAATGCGATGTTCAATTGTTGTGGCTGCATTTTGTTATTGTATACCATGTGAGGAATAAATCGAATTTGGTTGTACTAAATACATGAGAAACATATACAAGTTCTATATTTCCAAGTTGTTAAGCATGCTTGGTTTGGTTAACTGTGATCTTCTATTAGGAGTATGTTATATTGTGTAATGTGGTGCTGAGTTAACGTTTGGCTCATTTGTTGTGGTGTTTAGTTAACTGCTTGGTTTAATTCTGCAATGCGATGTTCATTTGTTGTGGCTGCATTCTGTTATTGTATACCATGTGAGGAATAAATCGAATTTGGCTGCACTTAATACATGAGCAACATATACAAGTTCTATATTTCCTAGTTCTTAATCATGCTTGGTGTGGATAAATGGGTTTTCCATGTGGCTTGAATTAATCTGATGAATCTGCAATGTGCTTATTTTTCATCAACATATTTTACTGATACCATGCGAACCCTTACTTAACCTGATGACTAACTACCTTATATGTGTTGCAGGGAAACAATGGGAAGCACTGAGGTTTACAAGATGGTACTAACTATTATACCTTGCCTTTTTGTATTCCTTTGCCCCATTTCCAATATAGAGAAGATATTTATGCACATCCTTGTTTTCAGGCTTCACTGATGATTACCTCTCAAACCACCTCTATGCTCAGGAGGCGAGGAAATTTTTCATACAACACCCACGGTTCAATATTGAAGTGTTCCTGAAGTGGTCGAAGGATGGACGGTTAATCATCCGCAGGCACTGGCCTAAAGTTGCAAAGACCTTCAACTTGAATGAAGGCTCAATATTTGCCTTCCGCTTCAGCAGTTTTCCAGATGAGATGTATCTCTCTATGTACCGTCTATGATGCTAATTTCGAAATATTCTAGATGTTGCATGTGAAACTTGCTGCTAGTGCAGTTGTGTAATTGGGTGGCTGAGTGCTGAAGCTATATCATGTTGTACTACGATGTATTTCAATTATGAAATCCTGCTTCCTTAATATGGAAACAGAATATATTATGTGCATAATATGAATGTCAATTAGATTAGTAAATGGATTATCAATAATAGGGCAATTAGCCCGCTAATTGGCCAATTAGCTTGCTAATTGGCCAATTAGCTTGCTAATTGGGTTTTCCTATTGCAAACGGTTAATGAGAAAATACCATGGGCGATTGATAACCCACAAGTATAGGGGATCGCAACAGTTTTCGAGGGTAGAGTATTCAACCCAAATTTATCGATTCGACACAAGGGGAGCCAAAGAATATTCTCAAGTATTAGCAGTTGAGTTGTCAATTCAACCACACCTGGATAACTTAGTATCTGCAGCAAAGTGTTTAGTAGCAAAGTAGTATGATAGTAGTGGTAACGGTAACAAAAGTAACGGTAGCAAAAGTAATATTTTTTGTGTTTTGTAGTGATTGTAACAGTAGCAACGGAAAAGTAAATAAGCGAAGAACAATATATGAATAACTCGTACGCATTGAATCGGTGATGGAGAATTATGCCGAATGCGGTTCATCATGTAACAATCATAACATAGGGTGACATAGAACTAGCTCCAATTCATCAATGTAATGTAGGCATGTATTCTGAATATAGTCATACGTGCTTTTGGAAAAGAACTTGCATGACATATTTTGTCCTACCCACCCGTGGCAGCGGGGTCCTAATGGAAACTAAGGGATATTAAGGCCTCCTTTTAATAGAGTACCGGAACAAAGCATTAGCAAATAGTGAATACACGAACTCCTCAAACTACGGTCATCACCGGGAGTGGTCCCGATTATTGTCACTTCAGGGTTGCCGGATCATAACACATAGTAGGTGACTATAGACTTGCAAGATAGGATCAAGAACTCACATATATTCATGAAAACATAATAGGTTCAGATCTGAAATCATGGCACCCGGGCCCTAGTGTCAAGCATTAAGCATAGCAAACTCATAGCAACATCAATCTCAGAACATAGTGGATACTAGGGATCAAACCCTAACAAAACTAACTCGATTACATGATAGATCTCATCCAACCCATCACCGTCCAGCAAGCCTACAATGGAATTACTCGCGCACGGCGGTGAGCATCATGAAATTGGTGATGGAGGATGGTTGATGATGACGACGGCGACGAACCCCTCTCTCCGGAGCCCCGAACGGACTCCCGATCAGCCCTCCCGAGACGTTTTAGGGCTTGGCGGAGGCTCCGTAAAACGCGATGAATCCTTCTCTCTGATTTTTCTCTCCCCGAAAGTGAATATATGGAGTTGGAGTTGAGGTCGGTGGAGCGTCAGGGGGTCCACGAGGTAGGGGGGCGCTCCCAGGGGGGCAGGCGCGTCCCCCACCCTCGTGGACATGGTGTGGGCCCCCTGACGTGGATTTTTCTTCCAGTATTTTTAATATTTTCAAAAAATACGTTCCGTGGAGTTTCAGGTCATTCCGAGAACTTTTGTTTCTGCACATAAATAACACCATGGAAAGTCTGCTGAAAACAACGTCAGTCCGGGTTAGTTCCATTCAAATCATGCAAGTTAGAGTCCAAAACAAGGGCAAAAGTGTTTGGAAAAGTAGATACGACGGAGACGTATCAACTCCCCCAAGCTTAAACCTTTGATTGTCCTCAAGCAATTCAGTTCATAAACGTAAAGTGATAAAGAAAAACTTTTACAAACTCTGTTTGCTCTTGTAGTTGTAAATATGTAAAGCCAGTATTCAAGTTTTCAGCAAAGATTATGACTAACCACATTGATAATAACTCTTAGGTCTCATGTTTACTCATATCAATGGCATAATCAACTAGCGAGTCATAATAATAAATCTCGGATGACAATACTTTCTCAAAACAACCATGATATGATATAACAATATGGTATCTCGCTAGCCCTTTCTGAGACCGCAAAACATAAATGCAGAGCACCTTTAAAGATCAAGGACTGACTAGACATTGTAATTCATGGTCAAAGAGATCCAATCATAATCATACCCAATATAAATTAATAGTAATGGATGCAAATGACAGATGCGCTCTCCAGCTAGTGCTTTTTAACAAGAGGGTGATGACTCAACATAAAAGTAAATAGATAGGCCCTTCGCAGAGGGAAGCAGGGATTTGTAGAGGTGCTAGAGCTCGGTTTTGAAATAGAGATAAATAATATTTTGAGTGGCATACTTTCATTGTCAACATAACAACCAAGAGATGGCGATATCTTCCTTGCTACACACATTATAGGCGGTTCCCAAACAGAATGGTAAAGTTTATACTCCCCCTCCACCAACAAGCATCAATCCATGGCTTGCTCGAAACAACGAGTGCCTCCAACTAGCAACAGTCCTAGGGGGAGTTTTGTTTGCAATTATTTTGATTTAGTTTGCATAAAGCATGGGACTGGGCATCCCGGTGACTAGCCATTTTCTCGTGAGTGAGGAGCGGAGTCCACTCCTCTTGAGAATAACCCGCCTAGCATGGAAGATACAGACAGCCCTAGTTGATACATGAGCTATTCGAGCATACAAAACATAATTTCATTTGATGGTTTGGAGTTTGGCACATACAAATTTACTTGGAACGGCAGGTAGATACTCTATATAGGAAGGTATAGTGGACTCATATGGAATAACTTTGGGGTTTAAGGGATTGGATGCACAAGCAGTATTCCCGCTTAGTACAAGTGAAGGCTAGCAAAAGACTGGGAAGCGACCAACTAGAGAGCGACAACAGTCATGAACATGCATTAAAATTAATAAACATTGAGTACAAGCATGAGTAGGATATAATCCACCATGAACATAAATATCGTGAAGGCTATGTTGATTTATTTCAACTACATGTTTGAACATGTGCCAAGTCAAGTCACTTAAATCATTCAAAGGAGGATACCACTCCACTATACCACATCACAACCATTTTAATAACATGTTGGCACGCAAGGTAAACCATTATAACTCATAGCTAATCAAGCATGGAACGAGCAACTATGATCTCTAATTGTCATTGCAAACATGTTTATTCATAATAGGCTGAATCAGGAACAATGAACTAATCATATTTACAAAAACAAGAGAGGTCTAGTTCATACCAGCTTTTCTCATCTCAGTCAGTGCATCATATATCGTCATAATTGCCTTTCACTTGCACGACCGAACGATGTGAAAATAATAAGAGTGCATGTGCATTGGACTAAGCTGGAATCTGCGAGCATTCAATAGACAGGAGAAGACAAGGCAATATGGGCTCTTGGTTAAATCAACAATATTGCATATAAGAGCCACTTCAACAATTTAATTATGGTCTTCTCCTATCGACCCCCAAAGAAAAGAAATAAAAATATTTACACGGGAAAGCTCCCAACAAGCAAAAGAAGAACGGGAAATCCTTTTGGGTTTTTTTTAATTACTACTACAGCATGAAAAGTAAACTAACTAAAAGCTATTACTAATTTTTTGGTTTTTTCTGAAGGTTTATCAAACACACAAGAAGAAAGCAGGAAAAAGAAAATAAACTAGCATGGATATTACAGTGAACGAGTATGAGCACCGACATCTAGCAATGAGTGTGTGAACATAAATGTAATGTCGGTGGGAAATACGTACTCCCCCAAGCTTTGGCTTTTGGCCAAAGTTGGTTCATTGCCACGGATGGCCTGGCGGATATCCGTAGCTGTAGCCGGGATCGTACTGAGATGAAGAAGACTCTGATTGCCACTGGCTGGAAATCATCTCCGGATCCCACTGGTAGTTAGACTGTCGTGGAGGCTCAAATTGTGGTTCCGGCTCCATAGTTGGTGCAGGGTTCCGGTAGGCGTGAATGGCCGCCCACGGAACGTGATACAAACCTGTAGATAAATTAAACAAGGAAGGAGCAGGAAAGATAATAGTCTCATTGTGATGTTTATCAAAGAACAATTTGTATTTAAGAGCCCCTTCCCTGTTCTTAACAATAAAGTCATGCGCTACCATACTCTTATAATCTAAATAAGCAGTGGGCAGCAATTTTTCTTCCTTTTCATAGTGCCTAATAGGTATGTTATAATGTGCAGCAAGACGTGAAGCATAAATACCTCCAAAGATGGGACCCTTTGTACGGTTCAAACTTAACCGTTTAGCAATAATTCCGCCCATACTAACAATGTTATCGCGGAATAAACCATGGAACAAGATGATAATATCAGGAACACTAAGGTTTCCACAGTTTCCGCGACCAATTAAGCAACGACTAGCAAATATAGCAAAGTAGCGTAAAACAGGAAAATGTATGCTAGTGATTCTGGCATCGGAAACCTTCCTAGTTTCCCCCACAGTAATAATGTCAATAAACCCGTCCACATCTTTACGATGTGGTTCATCTAAACTACCCTCAAAAGGTATTTTGCAAACCTTGCAAAATTCATCTAGTGGCATCTTCTTAACAACATCATATAAATGAAACTCTACTGAAGGAGGTGTTTCCTTAGGATAATAGTAGAACTTTTGCACAAAAGTAGTGGTGAGTAAGAGATACTGGTTGCGTTGATCGCGGAGAAAGTCGGTGAGGCCTGCATTCTCAGCCAATGAATAGAAATCAACATAAATCCTGGCTTCTCTCAAGAAATCATCAGAAGGTCATTCACACGGCCGAACCTCCGCGGTGCGAGGCAGATTATATTTGGGCCTCTGTGCTTCTTCATTTTTCTTTTCCTTCGAGCTTCGGCTCGATGAGCCCCTCAAAAATCTCTTCATTATTTTCTGAAAAATTCTGAAATTTTTAGTAACTTCAAATAAAAGTGAACCAAGCTCAACAAAATTGATAGGAACTACTCCTACAAGTGCCTAGAGCCTATATCATGCATTAGAACTACTTGGAACCATATAAATTTGACATGCAAGCTCAAGAACATGGTCACCTAGGCAGCACAAATTTGCAATAAATAAAGCACTAGAACAAAAACTAATTGGACCCATGGATGAGTCACATACCAAGGAACAATCTCCCCAAGCAGTTTTGTGAGAGGTGCTTTGAGCAAGGAGATCGAAAATCGCAGCAAAATGAGCTAGAACTCGTGCTTGAGCTGGATGGTGATTTTTTTGGGAGGAAGAAGAAGTGTGTGGGTGCAGGAATAAGTGGAGGGGGGCCACCGTTGCCCCACGAGGCAGGGGGCGCGCCCTCCACCCTCGTGGCCAGGTGCTTGCCCCTCCTGCTGTGTTCTCAGTGCCAGGTATTCTCAAATATTCCAGAAAAAATCATATTCCATTTTCAGGGCATTTGGAGAACTTTTATTTTTGGGGTATTTTATATTGCACGGATAAATCAGAAAGCAGACAGAAAAATACTATTTTTACTTTATTTCAACTAAATAACAGAAAGTAGAAAGAGGGTACAGA
Organism: Triticum aestivum; assembly: GCF_018294505.1. Lineage (NCBI taxonomy): Eukaryota > Viridiplantae > Streptophyta > Magnoliopsida > Poales > Poaceae > Triticum > Triticum aestivum. The sequence continues at coordinate 279,057,499 of NC_057811.1, forward strand.
AGGTTGTGCCTTCTTGTTTCATCCATCTCATGCTCATCAAAAGGAATCCACTAACAAGGTTGATCAAGTCTTGTTAACAAACTCATTCCGATTAACATGGAACCGGAGAAATTTTGAATAACACTATGTTACCTCAACGGGGATATGCACATCCCCAATAATAAGAATATCATATTTCTTCTTGATAGTAGGAAGAGGAAATTCAAAACCTCCAAAAATAATCGATGTAATTTTTCCAATAGAGTTGATACTATGAACTTGAGGTTGTTTCCTCGGAAAGTGTACCGTATGCTCATTACCATTAACATGAAAAGTGACATTGCCTTTGTTGCAATCAATAACAGCCCCTGAAGTATTCAAAAAAGGTCTTCCAAGAATAATAGACATACTATCGTCCTCGGGAATATCAAGAATAACAAAGTCCGTTAAAATAGTAACATTTGCAACCACAACAGGCACATCTTCACAGATACCGACAGGTATAGCAGTTGATTTATCAGCCATTTGCGAAGATATTTCAGTAGGTGTCAACTTATTCAAATCAAGTCTACGATATAAAGAGAGAGGCATAACACTAACACAGGCTCCAAGATCACATAAAGCAGTTTTAACATAGTTTCTTTTAATGGAGCATGGTATAGTGGGTACTCCTGGATCTCCAAGTTTCTTTGGTATTCCACCCTCCAAAGTATAATTAGCAAGCATGGTGGAAATTCCAGCTTCTGGTATCTTTCTTTTATTTGTAACAATATCTTTCATGTACTTAGCATAAGGATTCATTTTGAGCATATCAGTCAAACGCATACGCAAGAAGATAGGTCTAATTATTTCAGCAAAGCGCTCAAAATCCTCATCATCCTTTTTCTTGGATGGTTTCGGAGGAAAAGGCATGGGTTTCCAAACCCATGGTTCTCTTTGTTTACCATGTTTCTTAGCAACAAAGTCTCTCTTATCATAACGTTGATTCTTTGATTGTGGGTTATCAAGATCAACAGCAGGTTCAATTTCTACATCATTATCATTACTAGGTTGAGCTTCATCATGAACATCATCATTAGCATTTTCATTAGGTTCATGTTCATTACGAGATTGTGTTTCAGCATCAGAAATAGATATATCATTTGGATTCTCAGGTGGTTCAGCAATAGGTTCACTAGAAGCATGCAAAGTCCTATCATTTTTCTTTTTCTTATTTTTAGAAGGACTAGGTGCATCAATATTATTTCTCTGAGAATCTTGCTCAATTCTCTTAGGGTGGCCTTCAGGATACAAAGGTTCCTGAGTCATTCTACCAGTTCTAGTAGCCACTCTAACAGCATAATCATTTTTCTTGCTATTCAATTCATTGATCAAATCATTTTGAGCTTTAAGTACTTGTTCTACTTGAGTGGTAACCATAGAAGCATGTTTACTAATGAGTTTAAGTTCACCTTTAGCTCTAGACATATAATCACCCAAGTGTTCAATCATACAAGCATTTTGTTTTAACTGCCTACCAAAATAAGCATTAAAGTCTTCTTGCTTAACCATAAAATTATCAAACTCATCCAAACATTGGCTAGCAAACTTAGTAGGAGGGATTTCAACTTTATCATATAAATAGAGAGAATTTTCCTTTACTACCTGTGTCGGGTTATCAAGACCATGAGTTTCTTCAATAGGTAATGGATTAAGATCATATGTTTCTTGAACAGGCGGTAGATTAAGACCATGTATTTCTTCAATAGGAGGTAAATTCTTAACATCTTCAGCTTTAATACCTTTTTCTTTCATAGATTTCTTTGCCTCTTGCATATCGTCAGGATTGAGAAATAGAACACCTCTCTTCTTCAGAGTTGGTTTAGGAATAGGCTCTGGAATTGGCTTAGGAAGTGTCCAATTATTTTCATTTGTCAACATATTATTCAATAGAACCTCAGCTTCATCCGGTGTTCTTTCCCTGGAAACAGAACCAACACAACTATCCAGGTAATCTCTGGAAGCATCGGTTAGTCCATTATAAAAGATATCAAGTATTTCATTTTTCTTAAGAGGATGATCAGGCAAAGCATTAAGTAACTTGAGAAGCCTCCCCCAAGCTTGTGGGAGACTCTCTTCTTCAATTTGCACAAAATTATATACTTCCCTTAAAAAAGCTTGTCTCTTATGAGCAGGGAAATATTTAGCAGAGAAGTAATAAATCATATCCTGGGGAGTACACACACAACCAGGATCAAGAGAATTAAACCATATCTTAGCATCACCCTTTAATGAGAACGGAAATATTTTAAGGATATAAAGATAGCGAGATTTCTCATCATTACTGAACAGGGTGGCTATATCATTTAATTTAGTAAGATGTGCCACAAGAGTTTCAGATTCATAGCCATGAAAAGGATCAGATTCAACTAAAGTAATTATATGAGGATCAACAGAGAATTCATAATCCTTATCAGTAACACAGATAGGTGAAGTAGCAAAAGCAAGGTCAGGTTTCATTCTAGCATTAAGAGATTGCTGCTTCCATTTAGCTAATAACCTCTTGAGCTCATATCTATCTTTGCAAGCTAAAATAGCTAAAGCAGCTTCTTTTTTCCAAAACATAATCCCCAGGAATAACAGGCGATTCATATTTATTAGGGGGAGAGTCTTCATCATCACTTTCATCAATATTATCAGTTTCAATAATTTCATTCTCTCTAACCCTAGCAATTTGTTCATCAAGAAATTCACCAAGTGGCACAGTAGTATCAAGCATAGAAGTAGTCTCATCATAAGTATCATGCATAGCAGAAGTGGCATCATCAATAACATGCGACATATCAGAACGAATAGCAGAAGCAGGTTTAGGTGTCGCAAGCTGACTCAAAACAGAAGGTGAATCAAGTGCAGAGCTAGATGGCAGTTCCTTACCTCCCCTCGTAGTTGAGGGATAAATTTTTGTTTTCTCGTCTTTCAAGTTCTTCATAGTGACTAGCATATATAAATCCCAAGTGACTCAAAGAATAGAGCTATGCTCCCCGGCAACGGCACCAGAAAATAGTCTTGATAACCCACAAGTATAGGGGATCGCAACAGTTTTCGAGGGTACAATATTCAACCCAAATTTATCGATTCGACACAAGGGGAGCCAAAGAATATTCTCAAGTATTAGCAGTTGAGTTGTCAATTCAACCACACCTGGATAACTTAGTATCTGCAGCAAAGTGTTTAGTAGCAAAGTAGTATGATAGTAGTGGTAACGGTAGCAAAAGTAATATTTTTGGTGTTTTGTAGTGATTGTAACAGTAGCAACGGAAAAGTAAATAAGCGAAGAACAATATATGAAAAGCTCGTAGGCATTGGATCGGTGATGGAGAATTATGCCGAATGCGGTTCATCATGTAACAATCATAACATAGGGTGACACAGAACTAGCTCCAATTCATAATTGTAATGTAGGCATGTGTTCTGAATATAAAAGAACTTGCATGACATCTTTTGTCCTACCCTCCCGTGGCAGCGGGGTCCTAATTGAAACTAAGGGATATTAAGGCCTCCTTTTAATAGAGTACCAGAACAAAGCATTAGCACATAGTGAATACATGAACTCCTCAAACTATGGTCATCACTGGGAGTGGTCCCGATTATTGTCACTTCGGGGTTGCCGGATCATAACACATAGTAGGTGACTATAGACTTGCAAGATAGGATCAAGAACTCACGTATATTCATAAAAACATAATAGGTTCAGATCTGAAATCATGGCACTCGGGCCCTAGTGACAAGCATTAAGCATAGCAAAGTCATAGCAACACCAATCTCAGAACATAGTGGATACTAGGGATCAAACCCTAACAAAACTAACTCGATTACATGATAGATCTCATCCAACCCATTACCGTCCAGCAAGCCTATGATGGAATTACTCACGCACGGCGGTGAGCATCATGAAATTGGTGATGGAGGATGGTTGATGATGACGACGGCGACGAGCCCCCCTCTCCGGAGCCCCGAACGGACTCCAGATCAGCCCTCCCGAGAGGTTTTAGGTCTTGGCGGTGGCTCCGTATCGTAAAACGCGATGAATCCTTCTCTCTGATTTTTTTCTCCCCGAAAGTGAATATATGAAGTTGGAGTTGAGGTCGGTGGAGCGTCAGGGGGCCCACGAGGTAGGGGGGCGCGCCCAAGGGGGGCAGGCGCGCCCCCCACCCTCGTGGACAGGGTGTGGGCCCCCTGACGTGGATTTTTCTTCCAGTATTTTTAATATTTTCTGAAAAGATGTTCCGTGCAGTTTCAGGTCATTCCGAGAACTTTTGTTTCTGCACATAAATAACACCATGGAAAGTCTGCTGAAAACAGCGTCAGTCCGGGTTAGTTCCATTCAAATCATGCAAGTTAGAGTCCAAAACAAGGGCAAAAGTGTTTGGAAAAGTAGATACTACGGAGACATATCAGCGATGACCTAAGGCAACGCACACAGTTTCTAGGAATAAACTGTGTTGGATCAATGAACAATCACACACGGCATTCTCTTCAAAACTGTTTGTGTTACGCCACCTTGCGCAAATGTTTTCCTTATGGTGACTGTGTGGGATATATCACTACTAGGAAAAGGGCTATAGATGGAATGGCCACTAATGGCGCACCAGACATGTGGTGCGCCATTGCTATATAGCAGTGGCGCACCATGTGCTGGTGCGCCATTAGTGTGAAAGACACTAATGGCGCACGAGACAAACGGTGCACCATTAGTAACAATTTTTTTTATTTTTTTCCAAACATACTAATGGCGCACCAGGGCACAGTGCGCCATTACTAGTTCTAACTAGTAATGGCGCACTAGCCACATAGTGCGCCACTACTATATTTTTTTGCAAAACTACTAATGGCACACCAGGGAACAGTGCACCATTACTAGCGATCCCCCTCCATCTCGATCGCTATCCCACCTAGCCAGATCCGGCCCCCTCGCCGCCGAGCACCCCCCGCACCCTCTACCCCGCTCCACCGGGCGCCGCCGCCGACCCCCCGCACCCTCCCCCGCTCCACCGCCGCCGACGACCCACCGCACCCTTCCCTGCTCCACC
>NC_057811.1:279063089-279072600 GCF_018294505.1 Triticum aestivum
TTATTACTGTTTTTATAAAAAAAATATTACTGTCATGATTTAAACAAGTTTGAACATATTTAAACACAAATAAATATCAAACATCATTTTAAATGCATAAAAATAAAAAATTGGGGAGCCTGGGAATCGAACCCAGGACCTCCTAGTGTGTGTGCTGCGTGCTGACCAGTCGGGCTAGTGGGCATGTTCTGATGGAGATAGGGTTAGGTGGAAATATAACCTGAGCAGTCGGGCTAGTAATTTCTAATGGCGCACCAGGGTGAGGTGCGCCATTGCTATCGTCGTACTTATGGCGCACTTGGGGGAGATGCGCCATTAGATAGACATCCCGCACTCCACCTATTCCCTCGCACTGTGGCCTCCCTCCCTCCCTCGCCAGATCCCCCACTCGACCCCAACCATACGCTGCCGCCCCTTGCTCCGCCCCCTCCGTCCGCCGCGCCTGCACGCCGTCGGCGTCGTCGCCGCCGCTGTGGTCTTGCGCTGCCCCGACGCCGCCGCCCCGACCCCCGCGGGACTCCACCCCCGCGCCCCCCGAACGAGATCGGCCGAGCGCTCCTCTCCTCTCCTCCTCCCTCCGACGAGCGAGGGCCTCCTCCGGCCCCTGCAGCAGCCGGTGAGCGAGGGCCTCCTCCTCCTCCGACGTGCCCACACCCCGCCTGCCCCTGCCGTCCTCCGCCACCCGGCGACCAGCCGCGCCCGCCCAGGTACCCCTCCTCCTTCCTCCTTCCTCCCTCTCCACCCTTCCTCCCCATTCCCTCCCTCAGTAGCTTGCAAAAAAACATACATGAACACCTAAAAAAATATGTATGCAACACCTAAAAATATCTGATTTTGAGTTAAACATAAATAAACTTGCTAAGGGGTGATGAATGTACATATTTGTATGCAACACATAGGGATTAAACAAGTACGTTTAGGTGACCGACAGCCAATTAGCATCACCAGGCACAACACCTACTGTGTTCCAGTTATTTAGGGAAGGAACCTGTTGTGTTCAATAGATGCAAGCAAACACCAACAGACCAATCATCAGTAAGAAGTGAGTGACTTGTAGGTTTATTAACTAAAATACTGCATAAGGCTAGGTATGCAGGGCTATTCGATATTAATAACACCAATAGTAGCGCGTTGATGCCGATGGTGCTCAGTTATCAGATGTATAGATGTACCAACTAGACTGTATATATCTATATTCAGCACATACATCAACATAGCCCATTGGAAGAAGGGAAGCAGAACCTTTAGCATTACTAAATTGTAATTTCTGAACAAATTAAATGATAACCTTATTTAAATTCTGGAATTTAAAGAAAGAGGCAATGAAATTCTCCTAGTTGAGAAGATAGTCATCTTGTAGGGCACTGAATTGACCCATGCTCAATCTCAAAATAGCTTAGCAGTTTAAAAAACAAGGTACTAGAAATTTAGTAGATTGCAAGGAATAGCAACTTCCAGGCAAGAGGTCAGGTCACCACTTGATCTTGGCACCAACCAGATCAGGCAATTAGCTACTATATTAAAAAAACTACTAAGAATATGTGAATGAGATCTCAAGATTTATTCTGTTCTATTAAAAAACTACTAAGAATTTATGAATGAAATTCTCCACCCTTCCTCCCCATTCCCTCCCTCCCTCCCCTCGACCGTGGTACACAATCTGTGCGTCCAAGTGCAATCTCTGGAGCCCCTACGAGTATGGTCATAGAATAGTTCCATTATAAGAGTGCTATTATAAGAGTACAATATGCTAATGATACCCTTTTATTGTTGGAAAATGATGCTGGAATTGCTCTGAATCTGAAATGGATTCTAACCTGTTTTGAACAAATTGCTGGGATGACAATTAACTATCATAAGTGTACTCTTATCCCTATTAACCTGACAGTTAATGATCTCACTCCATTTGTGGACATTTTCCAATGCATAGTTGGGGATTTGTGGACATTTTCCAATGCATAGTTGGGCAATAAAAGATACATTCACTTGAATGCGGTGTGCTTTTTTCTTTTCCAAAGGAAAAGAAAATGTGGTGTATAACAGATGTATTATTTGGTGGAAATTGAGATATCATATTAATCATTGACAAATTGGCTTTGCAATGTGATGTTGTAAGGGTACTAATTGGTCTCTTCTGCTGCTTATCAGAGATGGGGGGAAGCAGCCACCGCCGCTCTGCCTCACCGGAGTACGAGTTGGATGCTTTTGAGTTCTTCAGTGTCATACTTGGGACTTCAATATCAGCCACGAGGCAGGTATATAAAACGAGAGATCTCCCCTTCACCCATCTCATTATGATAACTCTGTTGTTTGCTACATCACTCCTTGTCCCAAATTGCAGAGGCTGCCTGACACTTTTATGAACATGCTGGGTGAAGATCCGCTAGATAATGTGAAGCTCCGACAGGCCGGCAGCGGGGTTCGCAGGCTGTGGGACGTGGAGTTGGTGATCGAGGAGGGCCACATGTACCTGTGCCGTGGTTGGGAGAAGTTCTACAGTGCCTACGACCTGCGGACCGGGTACTTTCTTCTCTTCAGGTACGACGATGACGCCACAATGCTCATCGTGAAGGTTTTCAACACGACTATGTGTCGCATGCGCTACGCTAACGACGAAGATGCCAGTGCGTTCTGCCTCTTCTTATTCCTCTACATTTGGCTTTGTCTCACATCGATTGTTAACGGCCATTGTTGCATTTGGACAGGCAATGGGAGCAGCAGCAGCGACACTGGCTACAACCAAAGCAGCAGCGATTATGGCTGTTGCAAAAGCAACAGCGATTCTGGCTTTAGCAAAAGCAGCAGCGATTCTGGCAGCAGCAAAGACAGCAAGAAGGATGATCCGGACTGGAGTGGGGGAGAAGAGGAGCAGAGTGGGGATGAGGAGCTGCAGGATGACGATGGGCATCAGGCTGAGGATGACCTAGCGCTGGTGGTGGCTGACCAAGGGCAAGAGATGGTGGTGGCTGACCATGGGCAATTGATGGTGGTGGCTGACCATGGGCAAGAGATGGTGGTGGCTGAGGATGACCTAGCGATGGTCGTGCCCGTCCTGCCTGAAGGTGGCCTCGCGATGGTGGTGGTGCCTGACAATGACCACGCACCGGTGGTGGTGTCGGCGATCCCACAGCTGGGCGACATGACCACGCCAATTGTGGTAGAAGACTACATCCCACAGCTGCCTCCACCACCTCGCCGCTCTTGGCGCATCAGGCTGAGGAAGGAGAAGGAGAAGAACAATGAGAACTGAACTATGTGAAACTTTTGTAATATGGTGTTGGATGGATAACGGTGTTGGATGAACAATGTGAAACTTTTGTAATATGTAACGATGGAACTATGTGTTGGCTATGTATGTATATATCATGAAACTTGTGTGTTGGATATGATTGTTATATGGGTGCTTGTTGTATATATATGTGTTGGATATCTCATATGTGAAATAGTGACCTGAGATTAAGAAAAAACGAATTTTTTTAAAAAAATGTTAATAATGGCGCACTTCCATCTGGTGCGCCATTAGTATACCACTTACTAATGGCGCACCTGTGGGATACTAATGGCGCACCCGTGGTGCGCCATTAGTATACCAGATACTAATGGCGCACTTGTGGTGCGCCATTACTAAAATATTCTAGTGGCGTGGTGCTAGTGGCGCACCAGTAGTGCGCCATTAGTAGGCAAAACTAGTGCGCCACTAGTAAGACTTTTTCTAGTAGTGTATATACGAACGAAAATGTTTAGTTGTGACTGACTGTGTGGGATGTACTTACGACCAGAAATGATTTCGCCTATATAATTGTATTTTTTAAGCACTACTGTACGTATTTCTGTATTTGAGTGCTCGCCTGTTGCACACGAGCTCATTTTGTCGAGCATGTGTGCCAGGAGGGCATATCCCCAACGGTTTCTGGGTCATGTGGGAAGGACCCCCCTATCACCCACACTCACTTGGCGACGGTTCTGAAAGCCGTCACGGAAAGGGGTTAAAAAATGTTTGTTTAGGACCGACGCGTACCAGTGTACGTTATATAACAAATACCATAAATATTACAAGGTTCAAATTCAAATATTACAATGAACAAATTCAAACATTGGAAACATCGTCATTTTTGCAAGGGGATCAGCCGCTGACAAGTCATGTTTGGGTTTGACACAATGACTTCCAATTGCTCTGTCATATGCTCTTCCAATACGAAGTTTAGCTTTTTTTGGAGCCTCTTCCATTCCACAGTACCTGCTATCTCTGATCAACACACCATTCATCTTTCCTAATTAAATGTGTGTTCAACCTCAGTACCCTCAGCACACTTGCTCTGGCAAGAAAGAACTTGGCGAGTGTAATCTCCGGTAAGGTCTCTCTATAGTGGTTCAAAGTAATATTTCAGAGATGCAGATCCAGGCATTCGATGTGATTGTCGTTATAAACATTATCCACCTCCGGGCCTATTATTATTTGCAAAATAAGAGAACATGTTAGTGCCTACATGCAGTTTTGAACACTACTATACGCCTATTTGGTTTGCAGGATTTGTTAATGCACCAACATGCCATCTTTGATCTGACTTGATTAACATGGGCATTTGATTACAATCTAGAAACATGTAGCCTTCTTCACAAGAGGTTGGATTGGATGAAAAATTCCCTAAGAAAACTAGTATAGATGAATCCAAAGGAGAAATGCTTATGGATTGTAACCATATGAATCAAGCAACCAATATGTGGTGGTGGTGGGGGGGGGTGTCGGTGTCAAAACCAGCTGATCCCGGGTAGGGGATCCCGAACTGTGCGTCTAAGGATCGAAGGTAACATGAGACAGGGGACACGATGTTTACCCAAGTTCGGGCCCTCTTAATGGAGGTAATACCCTACTTCCTGCTTGATTGACTTTGATGAGTATATGGGTTACAAGAGTTGATCTACCTCGAGATCGTAATGGCTAAACCCTAGATGTCTAGCCTGTATGATTTGTGATAGCCTCTATGGACTAACCCCTCCGGTTTATATAGACACCGGAGGGGGCTAGGGTTGTACAAGGTCGGTTTACAGAGAAAGGAAACTACACATCTGGCAGCCAAGCTTGCTATCTACACAACAGAGAGTCCCATCCGGACACGGGGGAAAGCCTCCTATCTCGTATCTTCATGGCCCATCAATCCGGTACATGTCACATAGCCTGGACGCCCGGGGACCCCCTTATCCAGGACTCCCTCAATAGCCCCCGAACTTGCCTTCAATGACGACGTAGTATTCGGCTTTATGTCTTCGGCTTTGCAAGGCGGGTTCTCCATTACACTTCGGATTGACGATAAGCCGGCTCCACTTTAAATATCATATTCTATTGATTCTTTGATGCCGTCGCCTCAGCTTCCACGTGTCAAATGAATGCGAACGGTCTAGGTGTGTTTTTACAAATAATCCCTCGACCACGCAGGGAAGGCATCTATTTAAGGAGATTAGATCTTAGAAGCCATTCCACACCACGCGGAAATCCTTTGAACTCGCCATAGGAATTTGTCCAAACATGGCCAGCACTCCAAGCTCTTCCTCACGCCCCCTCAGCCCTGAAAAAGGCGAATGGGAAAGCTACTCAATATCTCACGCCCATCTCAATAAACTTCAGACGTAGGGATATCTTTCTCCCACGGATCTAGTCTCCGTTCGGGCTGGAATAACTTCCCTACATGGCGAAGCCCTGGTGGAGAATTTCCCCAATCCTTCTAAAGAGGAGCGGGTGTGCTTCGTTTCCTTCCTTTTGAGAGGCGTAGGATTTCCTATCCACCCTTTCCTTAGAGGTCTCCTGGAGTATTACGGCCTCCAACTGCATAATCTGACACCAGGCTCCATCCTGCATATCGCGGGCTTCGTTGCTCTTTGCGAGCTATTCCTAGGCTGTGAGGCTCATTTCGAGCTATGGCGGAAATTTTTCTGCCTCGTCGCCACTCCCAAAAGGGATCTATATTCGAGGTGGGTGGCGCCGAAGTATGGCGCATAGCCGGGACAGGATACCTGTCCGGCACTCTGAAGAAGGTATTCGAAGAGTGGCCCTCGGAATGGTTTTATATCGAAGACGTCGTTCTTCCGGACCCAACCCGGCGCGGTCTTCCCGAATTCTCTAGCGCTCCTTTAAAGAAGCGCACCAGCTGGCATCCCCGAAGCCTCGAGGAAGAAGACAGTGCGGAGGTCGAGAGGCTAGCAAGCAAGATCAGAGTACTTGCCAACTCTGGGCTGTCTATAATCGAGTTAATGGCGATTTCAATAATGCGATGCGTTCAGCCGCTCCAATCTAGAGGTTTTCCTATGTGGAATTACAACGGGGAGGACGATGCATGTAACGCCCACGATGCAGCTATATCTCCCACGTGTCGAGGCACGACTTAGAGGCATAACCGCATAGTGGTTTTGTCGCAAGAAGGGTCATCTTCACACAATCCCATGTAATGAACAAGAATGGGATAAAGAGTTGGCTTACAATCGCCACTTCACACAATACATGAATATAATTCATACATCATCCAAAATACAAACACATATAGACCGACTACGGTCAAAACCAGATGAAAATAAGACAACCCCAAATGCTAGATCCCCGATTGTCCCAACTGGGCTCCACTACTGATCATCAGGAAAAGACACATAGTAACGACCACATTCCTCGTCGAACTCCCACTTGAGATCGACCCCATCATCTGCACTGGCATCGTCGGCACCTGCAACTGTTTTGGTAGAATCTGTGAGTCATGGGGACTCAGCAATCTTACACCCGCGAGATCAAGACTATTTAAGCTTATAGGAAAGGGAGGTGTAATGATGTGGAGCTGCAGCGGCAATAAGCATATATGGTGGCTAACATACGCGAAGGAGAGCGAGAAGAGAAGCAACGGAGCGGTCGTCATCTAGCAATGACCAAGAAGTGATCCTGAACTCCTACTTACGTCATACATAACACAGACCATGTTCACTTCCCGGACTCCGCCGAGAAGAGACCATCACGGCTACACACGCAGTTGATGTATTTTAATTGGGTCAAGTGACAAGTTCTCTATAACCGGACATTAACAAATTCCCATCTGCCTCATAACCGCGGGCACGGCTTTCGAAAGATAATGCCCTGCAGGGGTGTCCCAACTTAGCCCATCATAAGCTCTCAGGTCAACGAAGGATAAACCTTCTCCCGGAAAGACCCGGTCAGTCTCGGAATCCCGGTTTACAAGACATTTCGACAATGGTAACACAAGACCAGCAAAGCCGCCCGAATGTGCCGACAAATCCCGATAGGAGCTGCACATATCTCGTGCTCAGGGCACACTGGATTGTCCAAGCTTCCGATAGGCCAGACCAGAGTTGCCCCTGGTGGCCACCGGCGACTGACAGTTTGGACCAATACTCAGAGGAGCACTGGCCCGAGGGTTTAAAATAAAGATGACCCTCAGGCTCTAGAAAACCCGGGGGAAAAAGGCATAGGTCGCAAATGGTAAAACCAAGGTTGGGCCTTGCTGGAGGATTTTTATTCAAGCCGAACTGTCAAGGGGGTCCCATAAATCACCCGACCGTGTAACGCAAACTCAAGGAACATAATCCCGGTATAACAGAAACTAGGGCGACAAGAGTGGAACAAAACACCAGGCATAAGGCCGAGCCTTCCAGCCTTTACCAAAATATATAGATGCATTAATTAAATAAGAGATATTGTGATATCCCAACATATCCATGTTCCGACATGGAACAAACTTCAACTTCACCTGCAACTAGCAACGCTATAAGAAGGGCTGAGCAAAAGCGGTAACTTAGCCAAACAACGGTTTGCTAGGAAAGGATGGTTAGAGGCTGACATGGAAATATGGGAGGCATGATATAGCATGTGATAGGTAGCGGAGCATGGCAATAGAGCGAACAACTAGCAAAGCAAAGATAGAAGTGATTTTGAGGGGTGGTCATCTTGCCTGCAAGGTTCTCAGAGTTGTCGAAAGCTTGATCCTCGTAAGCGTACTCGACAGGTTCCTCGTTCACGAACTCGTCTCCCGGCTCTACCCAAGACAAGAACACAAACAAACGGAACTACAATCAACCACGAGAAATGCACAAGCAACATGATGCAAAACATGTATGATATGCAAGATATCATATGTGATGCATATGCGTGCTTCGGAAGGAAAATGATGAACATGGTAGTAACTTGGAAAACCAAGCATGCCACTGGAAAGATGAGATGATTTCGGTCGAAATCGATATAAAGATCACCGGAAACGGATGCACGGTTTGCAAATGGCAAGCAAAACAAGAATGACACGAATCTGCGATTAACAGCAAGATAGCACTTAAAATACAACAAGAAACAATGCTACAGCACCCCAACATAGCAACAAAGCATATGGTAGTAATCTACAGGAGATGCTTGACAAAAGATGAACACTGAGCTACGGCTAGATCACAACATATCAAGCTCAAACAAGCATGGCAAAAGTGCAAAAGATAACAGGATCACAGACTTGGTGAAAAACTGGACATGGCAGAAAACAGCATCAGGTAGCAATGTTCAGAGCACGAAATAAACATGCTATGGAAATTAACGTGGCAAAACTTGGCATGGCAGTATTCTAATAAATGCACATGACAAAAGTACCTTACTGACCATAAGCCAAAAAGGACCAGAAGATACGATGGCAAGCATGTAAAGATAGCAAGTTTCGTTATCAGGTTTCAGACTTGGCAGAAAACAGAACAGGGCAGAAATAATAATATGTAGGGCTCTTTGTGAGCTTGATGCACTCACTACAGAGCAATGCATGACAAAACAATCATAACTACAGCAATATGGCATGTCTATGAAGCTATCCACGGCAAGAACAAAAGCATAGCATGTGTTGATCAACTACAATGAGCTTGGCAAAAATGAATATCATGTTAAGAATCTGCCAGAAATATTGTATAGCAAAAGTAGTGCAAGATTGAGTCATGGTATGTACTCCATAATTGCAAACAAGGGCAGGAATGGATCGATTACAACTATAGCTACAAAACATCCTTACTGAACATCTCCAAAATATGCATGGATCTCTCTGTAGCATCAAGTTTACATGGCAACAAAATAACAGCAGACAGACACAGAGAAAACACTCAAGTCCCTTAAATCAGAAACATTACGGAGCCTACTTTGCATGCTTGTGCTAGTCACCACAGAGATCACAAAAATACATGGCATACACCCTTGGAAATATGGCATGGCATACTTCAAAACACATGTAGAGCTCATGCCCATAAGATGCACAGATTAAATGATACAAAAATGACAAATCTCCAAGTTCTGCTAAGAACCAGAAGATAACAGCAACTAGCCCTCTTCCAACAGAGATTTGGGCATCAAGATGAACTCTACTGAACATGGTGCAATTGAACAAAATGAAGAACATCATGAGAAAAAAAAATGTCCTATTACACGCGCGAATCGGAGCTACAGGCAAGGAGTTATGGCATCACGAAGAGAGGCATATGTTGTAGAAAAATATGACTT